>NC_137776.1:51455549-51643058 GCF_963455305.1 Plecotus auritus
ACTTCTAGGTCTATCAATAAAGTCCTAATTAGATACAGATGGGAGGAAGAGAACCAGCATTTATTGAGAGACTACTATATGCCAGATACTTTATTGGTTAATCCGGCAGTGCAATTTGTTATCTAAGTTTAACTGAAAAGAAAACTGAAGCCCAGAAAAGAGAAACAATTTTAACCATATTTTGCAGCTAAGAAGTGGGAGTCTAACTAATTAAACAATGATGTTCTTTCTATTACTCTATTGTTCCATGAAATAGTTTTTTGGAGAGAGAGAGGGTAGTGAAAGGATTTTAAGTATTCCTGATTGATAGATCAACATGGCATAAATGATATAATTATCCAGAAATGGAACCAATTTAAAATAAGAAATAAATCTAAGGGAATACTGTTCCCTTTATATAAGTCAAATTGGGAGCTATGTAAGGATTTCAATTATTGTCCCAGGTATTTTATTTCTTTTTTAAAAAATCTTTATTGTTGAAAGTATTACATATATCCCCCGTTTTTCCCCCATTGACTCCTTCTAGCCTGCCCTCGCCCCTTGTCCTAGGCCTTTATCACCCTATTGTCTGTGTCCATGGGTTATGCGTATATGCATACAAGTTCTTTGGTTGATCTCTTCCCACCCACCCACCCCTGCTTTCCCTTAGTCTGTTCCATGCTTCTATGTCTCTGGATCTATTCACAATTTACAATAGCTAAGATCTGGAACTAGCCCAAGTGTCCATCAGTAGATGAATGGATAAAAAAGCTGGGGTACATTTACACCATGGAATACTATGCAGCAATAAAAAAGAAGGATCTCTTACCCTTTGAGACAGCATGGAGGAACCTGGAGAGTATTATACTAAGTGAAATAAGCCAGTCAGAGAAAGACAAGTATCACATGACCTCAGTCATATGTGGAATCTAATGCCTCAGGTATTTTTAATCTTTTCTGTTGGAATTGCCATTAGAACTGGAGTCACACTTGTTTGAATATCCTCAATGGTGGGTTTTCTTTTCCTTTATGGTTACTTTCTTCTTAGAGTAGCTCTGATTTTAAAGACCAGCCAAAGTTGTTCAGAGCAAAGTGTAGTGAATAAAATGATCAAGCAATGATTTGTGAAGCACACGATCCCACAAATGTTTTAGAATTTCTGCATAATAAGCCTGACCAACTATTTGACCTTGTAGATTAATTCAGCATGGACAATACCATTGATGTTGAAGAAACAAATTGACATTGTCTTCATTTGTGATCCAGGCAGGCATACTTTCTTAGATCTTTGGTTTCTTGGAGTTTTCCACTCGAGATTTTGGCATCTTCTTTTTGGGTCATACTGGAAATATCAAGTTTCCTCAAGTTTCTATTGTCCTCAAAAAAACAAAACAAAACACATTACTCTGTCCAGCTTCTCTGAAAGGTCAAAATAAATGTCAAGTCTTCTGTGTATCGGTTCATCCCTCCAAATGCATGACACAGTCTTCACAGTACCTTTGCTTTTGCTCAAATTTTCTCTTGGAAGGAAGCTGTTTTAGGTCTATTAAATATAGGAAGAGATGCTCAGCATCCCTCCAAATAAGAAAAACCAAATTAAGGCTAGAATTACACTTTTTAAATCTACCTGATGAGCAAAGATCAAAAAGTTCAATAACCATGATATACTGCAAAAGGAGCCTTCAAAAATTGTTAGCAGGAGTATAAATTAATACAAACCTATGGTAAGTAATTTGTCAAAATCCTTCTAAATTAATAGTGATCCAGAGATCCTACTTCTAAGAATTTCCCCATAGGTATATTTGAACACATGCAACATCATATGTATACATATTATTAACTGCAACTGTGTTTATAACAGCAAAAGAATACATCAATAGAGGTCTGGTTAAATCAATCATGGCACATTCAATCAATGGACTACTTATTAGTTCTTAAGAAGAAGAATTATTAAATATTCTATACCATGTGTTCAATTCTCAAACCGTATTACATTGAATCTGTGCATCTAAGTAGATGCAATTTATACCTCAATGAAAAAAAGAAAGAATCATGGATAGCATAAGATGTAGGTTAATGAAAAAAAAAAAGTTAGGACTCCATGATATCATTTCCAAGACATTTGTTAAGTGAAAAAAAATGGGATTAGGGATCAGTGTGTATAGTATAATGAGTATAGAAGGCAATATGTGAATAGAGTTGTAAATGCATAAGTATCTCTTGAAGGAGGCAAGAAAAAGGTAATAGTAGTTGCTTCTAGGAAAGAGAACAACTTGAGTAGAAAATAAGGGCAGGAGGGAGATGTAGTTTTCACTCTATACCCTTTCTACCTTAAAATTTTATAACTTGTATATGTAACATGTATTCAAAAGGAAAATAATTTATTTAAATGAAGCACTTTCATAATCTAAATTTGTCATCAGCCACTGTTCCCATGGCTAATTGCTTATTTGAAAGAACAAACCTCTGATTCTGTCAATAGATACATGAGCCCTTTGGGTTACCGGGCTGCTCCTTCCCACGTCACAGTAAACATTCTTGCTATCTTCTGTTAGAATGTTTGTGCCAACACAAATTTCTGATCACCTCCGTGAGATCTTTCTTTTAGTATGGGGAGTATCTCACTCGCTGAATTAAGCCCATACAATACCTATGGAATACAAAATGGGCCACACATTTTCATGAGAGAGGATAAAGTAATGTCCATTCTTTTTTTTTTTTTTTTTTAAATATATTCCATTGATATTTCAGAGAGGAAGGGAGAGGGACAGAGAGCTAGAAACATCGATGAGAGAGAGACATGGATCAGCTGCCTCCTGCACACCTCCCACTGGGGATGTGCCCGCAACCAAGGTACGTGCCCTCGACCGGAATCGAACCCGGGACCCCTCAGTCCGCAGGCCGACGCTCTATCCACTGAGCCAAACCGGTTTTGGCTGTCCATTCTTTATGCACACAGTTAAGGCGGTGACCAACCTGCTTTGACAGCTCAGCCCCAGGAACACAAAATGATAAGCCTTCTATGATTCTCAATATTCAAATAATATAGATATGAGTTAAATGACTTGAAAATAATACACAAAAAAACATAATTTTTCTTTCTTCCAAAGTTTTCTGTTATGTTTTAATGTAATTTTTAAATGAATAAAATGAAAAAATGATTGGGTTATTTATTGAAATATGTTTCAAAGTTCTTTAATATTACCTGGCTGTTTCTAGTCTCTTGAATTACTTATATTTACCACTACCCTTTGTATCTGATGAACAATTGATTTGAAGATTATTCACTATTGACTGAATTAACTGCTCCATTTAGTTAATGAACCACTGAAATACTGTTATATGGCTTTTACTTGATTTGGAGATCAAACTAATAAATTATTTATATTGATAATTCAAACTAAGAGTTACATTAGCATTTTAAAAACATATTAACAATGGCTGTAGTCCACAGAGTGTTGTCAGGGCACATAAAAACAGTTTTGGAACTAATATTCATAATATTTGGGTGGAGGAATAGAGGTACATATGGAATATTTTTTTCCTGTACTCTGTTCTTCGTGATTGTTTCCTGGCTATCTATACAGCCTTACCTTCTGGTTTTAATGATTTTGAGAGAGAGAGAAGGAGAAAGGGAGAGAGAGAGAGAGCAAAACATAGAATGGCTGCTTCCTGCACGCCCACTACCACGGATCCAGAACAAAATCAGGAATCTAACTGGCAACCTTTTGGTGCACAGGACAATGCTCAACCAACTGAGCCACATTGGCCAGGGCTACCTTCTTGCTTTAAATGTCATTAAACTACATAGCACATCAGTAGTCAGTTTTAATTAAAATTAAATTGTAATGTAATTTAATATGATTTTGTTTAAGTTTTAATGTTATGATAGTAAATATGTCTTTGTTAAAAGATAGAGAAATGTAAGTTTCAGGTTGAGGTTGAACAGAGCAAATTTGAATCTTGGCTCTGCTACAGATAAGCTGTGATTAGGGTTTGGTTTAAGTTACTTAACCATTGTGACCTTCTGTTACTCCATCTATAAAAATGCACAAACTGTGATCTACATCAGGTTAGATGAAAATCATGGAGACTATGTATCGAAAATGCTCCCTACAGTGTCTTCATAACCTGTAGCTATGATTGTTGTAAAAGGATATGCTTTGAATTGTAGACATTTCTAAAAGTTATCCTAAAACAATATATGATCCAACATTATCTTTGTTATGAGGATTACAATTTCACTTACTCACTCACTAGAGGCCTGGTGTACAAATTCATGCACAGGTGGGATCTGGCCAGCCTGCCCCTACGGGGGCAGATGAGGCGGGGGGGGGGGGGGAGGGGGGGGCGGAGGAAACACTGGAGGTTGGCCAGCAGGCCCCGCCCCCACCCCCAATCGGGATGGTTGGCCAGCCGCAGTTGGCGTCATAGCGACCGGTTGTTCCAGTCGTTCCAGTCATTCCTGTGTTCTGGTCACTGGCTTTTTATATATATAGATGATTTGTTCACATGTGGGCCTCTGAAAGAGAAAGTTACACTGATGTCTCCTTTGTATCAAAGAAAAAAATACCTTCATATCAAGGAAAAAGTTTAATTTTGTGTATACATCTGATTGATTTATAGTAAGAGCATTCTTTCAAGACTTTTCATTTTTGAACCCTTCATATACTAACAACGTCTGAAGTTTTTACTGTTTTCAGTGGTCCTTCCTCTTCATCTGCTCTTCTCTCCGAGCCTCAGGGGTCTCTCTACCAAACCCAGGACATTGGACACTGGTTAAAATAGGACCCTGCGGTCCAATAATTTAAATGTTCTAGTTTTGGAGTCTTTGAGGCAAAACTGTAATCTTACTCAGGTGAGTAGTCTTTCTCCCTATCCCTGATGGACAAATTATTTTTCTACATATCTGTCCCCATTAGTTGTTAATCTCCTTTGAGAGTAGGGACATGTCCCATTCATCTTTCCGTCATTCCACAGTGCCACGCAGATTGCTTGCACATGGTTGACACACAGTTTGTTTCTTTAAAATAAAGCAATATATATTATTTTTTGTTTTGATGACAATATTTAAAAAAACAATAATTACTATTTCAACAGTTACTTCAATTTTCTTATTTCAAAAAGACTGAGTCCCTTTTAATGGGTATTTTGCATTCCTTGTGATTTGTTGTGACTAATTCAGGAAAGCCACCAATGACCATTGAGCCTTTGAAGGTTGTCACCTTGCTGGGAGCTCCTTGACTCAGCTGCTTATCTAGCTGTGGCTTTCCTGTGTCACAATGATGTTCTCAGGACGATCACAGTTATTTTCCACTCTGGCGGCAGGTCAGAACAATCTGGATGCCCAGTTTCTACATGCAGGTTAAGGTTTAGTAGAATATAGGTGACACCCAGGCATGAGGAGATTTTTGTTGTTGTTGTTGTTTTGGGGGCTTTTGTTTTGTTCTCATTTTTGTCCTCATCTGAGGATATAGTTTTTAATTGATTTTTTTTTTTTTTTTTTAGACAGAGAGGAATTGGGCGGGGGGGGGGGAGGGGTGCAGGGGGAGAAAAACATCAGTGTGAGAGAGAAATATCCTCGGGTTGCTTCCCATACATACCCAGACTGGGGTTCAAACCTGCAACCTGGGTATGTGCGTACCTTCCACTTTTTGGTGTACAGGACAATGCTCCAGTCTACTGAGCCACCTGGCCAGGGCAGACAGGAGGACGTTTAACAGGCTGCACAGGTGGTTCTGATGCCCAGCCAGGCTGAAAAACACTTGGAGCACCTGTGCTTTACTTTGGGCATGACCAAAGCGCAGTTCTCCCTGGTCTAACCTGAGTGTGGGCAAAGGCTGCGAAACGGTGTTCCACTGGTCTGATGTGGACTACAAAGGTTTGGCTTGCACCGTATCATTGCTTTATAATTGTGAAATCTCTCACACATACAGAGCAGTAGGAACAGCAGTGTATTAACGTATGGATCTACCAACCAGTCTAACAAACCTTATCATTTTACTATATTTATTACAGATTTTTATTAAAGTAATAAAACATTACAGGTGCCACAGGAGCCCTGTGCATGCCTTTCCCCTGCCTCTCCTCCGCAGGGGTAACGACTACCTGCATTTGGAGTTTATCATTCCGACCCATGTTTTACTCAATATGTATTTATTCAAAGACTGTGTTTAGTGTTTTCTTGTTTTTAAACATTATGTATATGGCATCAGATTCTGTGCAGTATTTTATAAGTTTGGGCCAATATTTAAAAACTGAAAAATTTCACATAATATCAGATTTGTTGGCTTCTCTTGAAAGAACCAGAAAATCTGGCAACATTAGGCTAGCTTTCTGGCATGACAGTGTGCCGTGCGGGGCCAGCGCTGTTCCGGGTGACACGGTCCCATTGCTCACACTGTGGAGACATATGTGTTTGCACCTGCACTGTGTCTCCTTGGAGGCAGGTTTGGCCCCTGATTCTGAACTTCCTTCCATTATAATTCTTTTCTTTCTTCAAGGCCATTTCTGCTGTGCTCTCCTCACTGCTTAATACCAAAGGCATTTACCTCTCAATGCATCCCTAGCCGCCTCTAATATCCACCTCTCTGCTCTGGGCTCTCTTTTGTCTGGTGTTCATTTTAATTTTCTTGCCAGTTCCTGCCATTTCTCTTGGGATTCTTGACTTTAGTAGCAGACGGGCAAGTGTTTTTTGTTTTGGTTTTAGATTTTGCCAGTCAATAGTAAAAGAAGTTAGTTATCTTGGTCAGCAAATGGACCTGTCATATTACATCTCTGTAACCTCTGGTTTTGGCAACTCTCCCTGTTTTAAGTGTCATTCACATGTTTTGGTGCTGGAAGACTGGACATTGAATAAAGTGGGGTTTATGCATTATACAGTTTTTAAGTACTGAAATAATTTTGTCTTTTATTTTCCTACAGCATTTGGCAAAGTGCCATGCAAATTATAGTCCCTAAAATGTATGTACTGAATGAAAGAATATTAATATGTTGAATTGTAAGTGTGTAACCCAAGATGCCTCTCTTGAGAAAGCTCTGGGCTCAGCAGGGAAGCCACAGAGGCCGAGAGGAAAGAGCCATCAGGGTTGGTGGATAGTTTTGTGGGGAGGATTTTTTAATAGAGAGGAAGAAAGAAGCTTTGAGACATCCTTGATGTTTGGAAAATGCTGAAGGTGAGAGGGATGAACAAAATATTTTCAGAACTAGAGGCCTGATGCACGAAGATTCATGCAAGAATAGGCCTTCCCTCCCCTGGCTGCCAGCACCAGCTGCTCTCCGGCACCTGGGACCCGGGCCTTTGCTCTGGCCACCGCCTTCCACCTTTGCTCTGGCCCTGCCACCCTCCTATAGCTCTTTCCACCCCCTAATCCCCCTCACCCCCCACCCCCCGCTCATAGCAGGTATCCTGCCTGTCCCGGCTGCTCTGTGCCTGCACACACGCGCTACCCAGAGGCCTGGAGCATTCCGGCCCGGCCGCCGCCATCTTTGTAGTGGCAATTTTCATATTCCCTCCTTAGTGGCTGTGGGTACCACCATCTTTGTCGCGGAGTGATGGTCAATTTGCATATTCTGTCTTTATTATATAGGATGTGCCGTTTTGTGTACTGAGTGGGCTTAGTGTTTGTGATTCTTCTATGGAGAGATGACTCAAGAATTGAATTACTTTTAATTACATTTTTATGACATTCTACCTGGGACAGGACTATCAGGTTTTAGATAGATAACATTGTAAAAGAAATATGTGTGCTGAGCAGATTTACTCTAGTGCCTTTGGATGTTTTAGCAAAAGACCAGCCTTGTTAAATACAGAGGCCTTCCCCTATGGGCAGAGACAGTGGGGCTTCTAGAGAAACCTCTCTCACCAGGATTCAAATCCTGGTCAGAATCCTCTGAGATTAATGAAAAGGCATTAACTACCACCAGAGCAATTCTGTCTGTAATATAAAATGCAATAGAAAGTTAATTTCAAGAGCTGGTTAGCAGATAATCATTCATATAAGTTTAATTCCTTAAATCACATGTGACCAATTTAAAATGGTGTCTTGGCAATAATTCAATTTAAAATATATTTAAGCCCCTCTTTTCATTTATGGTTGGGAAACAGGGACTAATGACACCTTAACACTAAATCGTGTCAGAGCTAATAAAATCAAATCACACCAGCTCTGGACTTTGGAAAATTGGTGGCGGCATCAGCCATGTCACTAAAAAGCTCATGACATCTCTATCAGTCCACTAAGTGTATGCTGAACTGGTCTTCAGTGTTGGAAAGGTTCACATATTCTCAAATACATTTTTCAGATTGACATTTGCTATCTCTGCCAATAATTCATTCACATATTTACTCTGCTGTGGTTTTTATAAAAATTTAAAATAACATTAAAAACAAGTTTCCCTGCTGGTGTGGCTCAGTGGTTGAGCATTGATCTATGAACCAGGAGGTCATGGTTCGATTCCCAGTCAGGGCACATGCCCGGGTTGCAGGCTCGATTCCCAGTAGGGGGCATGCAGAAGGCAGCTTAAAAATGATTTTCTCTCATCATTGATGTTTCTACCTCTGTCTCCCTCTCCCTTCCTCTCTGAAATCAATAAAAATATATTTTAAAAAACAAAAAACCCCCCAACAAATTGTAGTGTAATGTCCAGAGCTTTGGTAGTGGGCTGGCTCCAGAACAGTGACTAATTTCTATTAGTGCTCATTGCTAAAGTTGGTCCAAATAAACTACCATTAGCTAAAGAACAAATTCCGCAATCCCACTGTATTAGCTCCCTGGGCTGCTGTAACAAAGTTCCACAAACTGCGTGGCTTAGGCTTACAACAACAGAAGCTTATCCTCTCAAGTCTGGAGGCTAGAAGTCTAAGATCAAGGTGTTGGCAGCATTGGTGCCTACTGGAGGCTCTGACAGAGAATCTGTTCCATACCTCTCTCCTAACTTCTGGTTGCTGCCAGCAATCTTTGGCACTCCTTGACATGTCGACATATCACTCCAATCTCTGCCTCCCTTGTAGTCACATGACATTCTCCCTGTGTGTCTGTGGCTCTGGGTCCAAATTTCTTATAATGATACCAGCACTTGGAATAGGGCCCAATCTAATCCAGTATGACCCTAACTCAATTACATTTGCCAAGACCCTATTTGCAAATAAGATCACATTTACAAGTATCAGGGTTTAGGACTTCAATATATCTTTTGGGAGGACACAATTCAACCTATGATACCCACCTTCCCCTGAGACCACCACCCTTTCCTCCCTCCCAGTCACAAATTCTACAGCCACTACTGTACTATAGGATGTGCTGTGGGGCAGGTGTATTGCACATACCAATTCACTTCATCCTTATAGCAACTCAGTCATCCTGGGATGACTGTTCCTGTTTTAAGATAACAGGATCTCAGAGAGTTTAAGCTGCCAGCTAGTAAGTACAGAGCAAATATTTAAATCTAGTTATTACTGACTTAAACAGATTCCTTTTTTACTATGCCCGGCTATCACCCTAATTAAACAAAAAACATTGCACCCTTGTCTTTGGAAGCAGTCATTTAAATCAAATTCAACTCTTTAACAACTTTTCCCACCACAACCATAGTTACTAAAACAGTCAGCAGGAAGAGCTGGAGATGGAAAACATCGTGATAGATTTTCCTTCACACCCAAGAACATCTGGTCTTCCCCACCATGTAATGGCAGTGACTTTATAGTAAATTGCAGGTTAGCCATGGGAGAAAGACCATCTGCCAATCAAGAGAGCCTCCTATTCCTTCAACAGATGACCTTTTATGAATTGTACTTGTGTAAATCTGTTAATGCATTGAGGCAATATGACTTTTAAAGGAATCTCATCTGTCATCAAGTTCCATTTCTCTGTTCCTTAAATAATTCTTAAATCTATCTCCTCATCATTACCCTCCGTATCATGGCTTTATTCACATACACATTTCTCTAACTTGGCTACTGCATTGGCTTCTATATAGGTCTCTCCACCTCCACTTTCCTCCCATGTAAGCTACTCTTGACATTGCTGATTCATTCTAATGCTTAAAAGCATGTTTTTATACACATTTAAAAAGTGTTACATTTATTGAACAAATATTTACTGAGTATATTATGTGCCAGATGTTATTCTAGGCACTGGGATATAGCAGTGAACCAGAAGGAACAAAAATCCCTGTCTTCAGGCATCTTATATTCTGTACAATTCATGATTGCCATTATTATATATCTTTCTCAAACATCTTGAGAAAGATCCTAAATAATAAAAGGGTAATATGCAAATTGACCTTAACCGCAGAACTACCAGTCACTATGACATGCACTGACCACCAGGGGGCAGACGTTCCATGCGGGAGCTGTCCCCTGATGGTCAGTGCACTCCCACAGGGGGAGCTCTGCTCAGCCACAAGCTGGGCTGATGGCTGCAAGCACACAACAGCAGTGGTGGGAGCCTCTCCAGCCTCTGCAGCAGCGCTAAGGATGTCCAACTGTGGCTTAGGGCTCCCGGGCTGCCAGAGGGATGTCTGACTGCCAGCTTAGGCCCATTCCCCCAGGGAGCGGGCCTAAGCCAGCAGGTAGACATCCCCCGAGGGGTCCTGGACTGCAAGAGGGCACAGGCTGGGCTGAGGGATCCCCCACCTCCCTGAGTGCATGAATTTCATGCACTGGGCCTCTAGTATATAATAATGTTATATATCTTGTTATATTTTGTTACAAATCTTGGCAAATAGAATAATGATGATGATGATTATGCCATCAATGAGGGTTTTTATTTTAGTGAACATTTATTATATGTCAGCCATTATGCTAAGCTGTTTACACATAAATGATGTTCTAACAACTCGTGTAAGTTATTATGATTGAGGAAATTGAGACTCAGAGAGTTTAAGTCCAAAGTCAGAGATAAAAAAATGTTGGAGGCATCATTTGAATATGACTCTTTCTTCAAGGCCTTGGTCCCTACACTACACATCTTCTCTTAGTTGTTCAAAGTGTTTTAGAGGATGGACACACTTTTCCTCTAACCTCTCAAATTTAATAACTGGAGGCCTTCAAATTAAACCAACAAAATATTAACAAGAGGGAGAGAAACCAAGATGGCGGCATAGGTAAACACCTAAACTGCTGCCTCGCACAACAATTTCAAAACTACAACTAAAAGACAGAACGGACACCATCCAGAACCACAGGAAAGCAGGCTGAGTGAAAATTCTACAACTAGAAGGAAGGAGAAAAGCTCACAGAGAATTGGAGGTACGGCAAAGGGGCTTTGTGCGCGCAGAGAGGAAGGGCGGCTGAGAGCCTGGCTGACTTCCTCTGGCGGAAGGGGGAAGGAAGCCTCCGACCGCACTGAACCCCAGTTCTGACTGCACTGAACCCCAGTTCCGGGCGAACCCCTGGGGACCCACGCTCTTACGGGGGGAGTCTGGACTCTCGGGCGGAGACTCGAGCTGGGAAAGGCAGAAGTCTGAAGGCGCACGCGGGCCAGTGCGCACAAAGGCTGCGGAGGTTGCCATAGGCTTTCCCTAGTGGAAGGGAGTCAGAGGATCCTGACTTCACTGAGCCCCAGTTCTGACTGCAGTGAACCCCGGATCCAGGCGAGCCCCTGGGGACCCACGCTCTTGTGGGGGGAGTCTGGACTCTCGGGCGGAGACTCGGGAGCCGGGGAAGGCGGAGGACTGAAAGTGCGAACGCGCGCGCGTGCCAGTGCGCACAAAGGCTGCGGGGGTTGCCACAGGCTTTCCCTAGTGGAGGGGAGTCAGAGGATTCTGACTGCACTGAGCCCCAGTTCTGACTGCAGTGAACCCCGGTTCCAGGCGAGCCCCTGGGGACCCACGCTCTTGTGGGGGGAGTCTGGACTCTCGGGCGGAGACTCGGGAGCCGGGGAAGGCGGAGGACTGAAAGCGCGCCCGCGCCGGTGCGCACAAGGGCTGCGGAGGTTGCCGTGGGCTTTCCCTGGTGGAGGGGAGTCAGAGGCTCCTGACAGCACTGTGCCCCAGTTCTGACTGCAGTGAACCCCGGTTCCAGGCGAGCCCCTGGGGACCCACGCTCTTGTGGGGGGAGTCTGGACTCTCAGGTGGAGACTCGAGCTGGGGAAGGCGGAGGACTGAAAGCGCACGTGCGCGCAGGGGCGGGGCTGACAGGAAGCCAAGACTGAGGCTCCACCCCATCCAAGCTGAGCACAGAGGCTATTGCAATTTGGCAAGTCTAATCCTATAGGGCTGTCTCCAGCACCGGGCTTCTCCCAGCATAGACACAGCTGATCCTTACAGCCAACTGACCCGGAGGTCAATTCTTCCCAGTGATACCAACAACAATAAAGACTTAATTACAACAAGGCTGTACACACAGTCCACAAAGGGGTGCACCAAGAGTGTCCACCTCAGGTTAACTGGGGAAGCAGACCCACTGGGCCATATTGGAAACCTAGCACAAATATCTACCTTACCAACTCAGGGAATCAGTGAAAATGCGGGGTCAAAGAATCAGATCACAAACAAAAGAAATGGAGGAAAACAAACGACTGGATATAGAATTCAAAACCACTGTTATAAGACTTTTTAAGAATATCCTAGAAAAGGCCGATAAATATAATGAGACCCTCGAAGATATGAAAAAGGACCAACTAGAAATTAAACATACACTGACTGAAATAAAAAATATTATACAGAGACCCAGAAACAGAATAGAGGAACACAAGAATCAAGTCAAAGAATTGAAATACAAAGAAGCAAAAAAACACTCAACCGAAAAAGCAAAAAGCAAAAAAAAAAAAATCCAAAAAGTTGAAGATAATGTAAGAAGACTCTGGGACAACTTCAAGCGTACCAACATCAGAATTATGGGGGTGCCAGAAGAAGAGAGAGAGCAAGATACTGAAAACCTATTTGAAGAAATAATGACCGAAAACTTCCCCCACCTGGTGAAAGAAATAGACTTACAAGTCCAGGAAGCCCACAGAACCCCAAACAAAAGGAATCCAAAGAGGACCACACCAAGACACATCATAATTAAAATGCCAAGAGCAAAAGACAAAGAGAGAATATTAAAAGCAGCAAGAGAAAAACAGTTAATTACCTACAAGGGAGCACCCATACGACTGTCAGCTGACTTCTCAACAGAAACTATGCAGGCCAGACGGGAGTGGCAAGAAATTTTCAATGTGATGAATAGCAAGAACCTACAACCAAGATTACTCTACCCAGCAAAGCTATCATTCAGAATTGAAGGGCAGATAAAGAGCTTCACAGATAAGAAAAAGCTGAAGGAGTTCATCACCACCAAACCAGTATTATATGAAATGCTGAAAGGTATTCTTAAAGAAGAGGAAGAAGAAAAAAGTAAAGAGAAAAATTATGAACAACAAATACATATCTATCAACAAGCGAACCTAAAAATCAAGTGAATTAAAAACCTGAGGAGCAGAATAATCTGGTAAATATAATAGAATCAGGGGCATAGAAAGGGAGTGGACTGATAATTCTCAGGGGGGAAGGGGTATGGGGGGTTCATGAAGAGAATGGACAAAAATCATACACCTATGGATGAGGACAGTGGGGGGGAGGTAAGGGCAGAAGGTGGGGTGGGAAAGGGGTGGAGGGGAGCTATGGGGGGAAAAAGGAGAAATAATTGTAATAATCTGAATAAAGATTTATTTAAAAAAAAAAAGAAAAAAAATATTAACAAGAGGAAAAAGGTGTATTTGCCTATGCAATATGCACACACAAGGGAAGACTCATTGATGAATAACTCAAAGGGTGGTTAGAATTGAAGGCCTATCTACCATTTTAAGAAAGGGTGATGAATTGTGGAAAAGTGACTAGGCAAAGGAAAAAGGGACTTGAGCTCCTAGGCTGGGTAAATTGTGGGAAGGTGACTAGGAAATATATGCGGAAACTAAGGGTAGGTAAGGGTTGTTTATGTAGACTCATCTCAGTGCCAGCTCTGGTGATAAAAGTCATTCTCCTCTTCCTGGTATGGGGGGACCTTTGGAAATGGAAAATTCCTTTATAAGTGGAAATTCCATTTATAAAAGTGAAATTTATACCCTACTTTTAGGCGATAGGGTGAGGGCAGAGAGTTCCTCCTGTGTCTGTCCTTTCTTATTGCCTTTATCTCAAAATAATCCTTAGGCCAAAGTAGCATATTTGGAGGTAGCATAATCTGATCCCCTTCAGGATTTATGAATACATACCTGAACACTACTTAAGCTCCCTGTAAAGCAAATAACTACAATAATCTGTTTATAAAATAACAAACATTTTTGACAGTCATGACTGACAATGGGGATGCTGCTGGCATCTAGTGAGTAGAAGCCAGGGAAACAGACCTCTACAGCAGAGTTATCTGGCACTAAATATCCTGGTGCTGAAGCTGAGGAACCCTGACATATAATGTGGCAGTTATAAACACAACAAAATGTAGACATGCTTTTTTTCTACCTGTTAAAGTCTTACTGAATGTATTCTTTGTGTGTTTATATTTTAAAGGTTCCCTCCCCTGCCATCTTTCAGTTTAAATTTAGTAATGGGTTTTCCCTGAATTCACTGCATATCAGTTGAGTATTATTTATATACATATATTTCTGCATTGTAACTACCATTTCACTCAATTGTTTATGGAAACATTAACTTAAAATTCTAATTTAATGCCTTTATGTAACTTAAAAAGATAATCCACGTTCTGTTCTTCATATATAAAAATGATGCCAAAGGCCACTGAGAGTAGCCATTCCTTAAACTGACCTACTGGTGGTGATGAGTCATCAGTTCTTGCAAGTCATCATCCTGGTAGCCATTTGGGAAGTGATGGGCTGGATACAAATATCTGGTATGTGGCTAAGGAACAGTTATTTATTTATTTATTTTTGTAGGAAACTAAATGATCTGTGTTTGATTCAAATCTGTGCTATTGATCTTTTTTTAAAATATGATTTTTAATTGATTTTAGAGAGGAAAGGAGAGATAAACGTCTTATGAGAAACACTGATTAGCTGCCTCCCACAAACCCCTACTGGGGATCAAGCCAGCAACCTGGGCTTGTGCCCTCACCCAGGAATCTAATCTGTGACCTTTTGGTGATTGGGAGGAGCTCAGCTGACTGAGCCTCACTGGCCAGGGCTGTGCTATTGATCTTGAGAGCATCATATTTTCCTATTAAGTTCCCAAGAACTTTCCTGGACTTCATAGTCCCATTTCATGGTTTGAAAGTGAAAATTTAAATTCATATCACAAAACAGAAGTCATATTCATTTAATCATTTTTCTTTTCCCTTAAAAATAGTTCTTAGGAATTCTTTGGGGTGGGGATCAGCATTTGAAAAGGTGAGCAGGTATAGAAAGCTCCAGTTACCTGTTCCTCTCCACTTAAAACATCAGAGGCCTAGAATTTATTGATTATAAATTCCATTTCTTGACAGACATTAAAATCAATATACATGAACACCCATGAATAAAAAATGTACACTTAATACAGCATAAATTTCTGCTCATAGACCAGAGTACCATAGTTGTTTTATGCCAAGTGTACCATATTGCTAAGAGATTAAACACACTCATTTTCACTTTACATCAACGTTTTGATTAGACATATAAGGTTTCTCCTAACAAATTTCTGGTTTCCTCTGAATTATCTTTTTTAGAAAAAGTAAGGTGATATTTGTGCATGAATGCTGGAGACAAAGTTTCACAATTTAAAAAAAATGTTCATTATTCTTATTTATTTAATAGTCGTCACCATGAAAACTACATAAGATAATTTTGGACAAATGACCAATATGAGCTTTGGTTTACTGCATCATTTCAGCTTAAGACAAGAATGGTATAATTTTGGTCATCTCAACAGAGGGAACACAGAGAACATTCAGTGTTAAATACGACACCTATAATTAGGAAGACCTATGGTTATACCATAGCAATTTTAAGGATGAGGTAATTTGGGGAGAGTGGAAAAAGCAGCAATTAATTAAAAGTTTTCAATGCAGTTTATTTATGCTGCAGTACATTCGTTGACACCCAGAATGCTCTGTAAAAGAAACGCCTGCTACCTGTTTTCCCCGGTTAATGTGGCATGTAATTAATGGTATAGAAATACCATTTCTTTCTTATTCCAACTTCACAGGCCCTTACATCCCTTCCCTGGGATCTAGGCGGCTTGGAACAAACGAAAAAATTCTGTGAAACAGCCAAGGGCCTAGGGAATCAAGTTTCACTAAGAAAAAATAGAAGGGCCGCGATTAGATTAGGCAAGGTGGGAAAGTGATATTGGCAGGTAAAGCGTTGGAAAGTTACAACTTTGGTTATTTTTTAACTGGCGTCCTACAAACGGCCCGCATGTAGGTGTCTCACTCGCGAACTTGAAAATGAACTTCAGGTTTCATTTAGTTGGGGAGACTGCTGAATCTGAGAACCTGGCGGCGGTTCACCCACCTCACCCTCTGGGTCCCCAAGGGGCATCTTCAGGAGAGCCTGATTGTCTGGGCAAAGGCGCAGGGAAAGCAAGGAGTCCCGGGAACGGGGGACGCGAGCCCCGAAAGCAAACACAAACCCGCCTCGCTCCCCGTGGGTGGAACTTCCCCGGCCGCGAGCAGAGCGGGTGGGGGCGGCGGTTCCCCCAGCGGAGGCAGGGAACCGCGCGCACGAGGTTCGAGGCGCGCGGCGAGCGCGGCGGCCGCCGCCTCCTCCCCTCCCCGCCTCCGCCGGCGCTGCCTCCTCCCTCCGCCCGGTTCGGCCTCCCTCGCTCCCTCCCCTCGTTGCTGGCTCCGGCGGCGGCGGCGGCGGCGGCAGACGGGGAGGGCGTGCGCCGGCCGAGAGGTGTCGGCGACGAGGAAAGGGAAGTTTCAAGTGGAAGGTCGTCCGTCGACCGGCGCGTCCTCCTGCTCTCCTCCGGCAGCATCATGGCGGAGCCGAGCGGCTCGCCCGTGCACGTCCAGCAGCCCCAGCAGGCGGCTCCGGTGACAGCGGCGGCGGTCCCGGCGTCCCCGGCGGCCGCGACAGCAGCGCCGGCCCCGGCCCCGGCGGCGCCCGCGGTCCCGGCTCCGGTCCCGGCCCCAGCCCCGGCCCCGGCCCCGGCGGCGCAGGCGGTCGGCTGGCCCATCTGCAGGGACGCGTACGAGCTGCAGGAGGTTATCGGTCAGTGCGGCGGGCGTAGCGGGCCGGGTGGGAGGCGCGGCCGGGGGCGGGAGGGGGCGCGGGATGCTGGGCTCGTCTGCCTGCAAGCCAGGGAGGCAGAGCGGCCGCCTTCGGGGCCTACCGGCTTCAACAGTTCTTTTTTTTTTTTTTAATTTATTTGTTCGTCTCTAAACGCTGGTGCTGCAGGAGGCGGCGCGGCGGATGTGACTCGCACTGCAGACCAGCCGCATGCTGCAAACTTTTATCTCGCAGATCGTCGGGGCAGAGGAGCCGGGGACCGGCAACGTCGCCGCATCTCCCTCCACCCGCGCGCCGGGGCCGCAGCCCGTGGCCCGTGGCCACGCGGATAGGCAGCCGCGGGAGGGGTGGGGTTGCGGGGGCGCCGCCCTGCGCTTCCAGCGCCCCCACCTCGTGCCCCGGGGGACTCTGCGGGCGCAGCCGCGCCTCTGCTCTCCAAGCTCCGCGCTTCTGCTCCTAATCAGCAGCCTCTCGCCTTGGGTATCTGGGCTACGTAGAAGTCGCGGAGGCCCAGGTTCTTATTCAAGGCCGAGAGGATGCTGGCTTCCCTCCCTGACAGCCGCTGGTCCAGCCCGCCGTGCAACCTGGCTCTCCGCGCCGCCTGGGTACCCGCCTCTCTCGGTGCTAGGGCGCGCCGCGCCGCGCCGCCTGCTGTCCAGCCTGGCCGCCCGGGAAAGCAGGCGCCCTGGCCTTATGCCCTGCACCGGGCGATGCTTTCTTCTGGTACAGGGCCGAGCTCCAAGGGTGAAACCCGAGGCTGTCGGTGATCTGCTTCCTGCCTTCGATGCCTCACAAATATCACCTTATCTTACATTTTTTAAAACCTGCCAAAGTCGACCGGCAAGAAGCCTGAGTTACTTTTCCTTGGGCCAAGCACGTAAAGGGCCAAAAGATTTGTGTTGACCCTTCACTTAGAGCCTTCCCTATTGGGTCATCCTGTTGGAGAGGCTTGTTAAACCCAGTCAGGGAAGCCTCTCGGTAAAGTGCGCCCTCAGCTAATAACCTTACCGGTGCTGGGATGGGATGCTGCCCATCCCACATCTTGATAGTTAAGTACGGCGATGAAAAAGGAATTCAGAATATTTATCTTAAATGCTTTTTTGCTTTTCATTAAAAATATTCTTCAGCGGGCCTTTATCACTTGCTACAGTGTGAACGAAGCATAGTGCAGACTGAAATTATATATATACTAGTATGTGTATATATATATATATATATATATACATACACACACACATATATATATATGAGAATATGATAGGCAGAATATTATTTAACCTAGGGTATAAGAGCTTCAAATAACCTAAAATGGCATCTCTACATAAAATTCTTTAAAAAATCCCAGACCTTTCATAACTTTTGACCAAACGCTTTCAAGGGCTGAGTCTTGGTCACTGCCTGGATTAAATAACGTAAAGGGTGTCTGAAAGCCTCGAGTATTCAAAGAAAATCCCTTGAACCGGCATATAAGCCCTTTCATATGCAGTTTTACTGCCTACCCCTCCCATATTCTGCTTATATTAATTGTATTGGAATAGTCAGCTGTCCTAGGACACACCTGGTCTTCCATTCCTTGCCTTTGCATGGCTTTTCTCTAAGTTCCCATCTTGGTAGTGGAGCCTCAGCTTCCAAGGCAGCCACAGTGCATGTTCTCGAGAAGCCTTCCGCTTCTCCTGAGGCCAGGTACTGTGCTTCTTCTCCTCTATTTACACACCTCATAGCTTGTAACTCCACAGTTTTTATTTTCTCTACAAACTGAGGGCCTACTATGTCTCAAGCATTGTGCTAGGTGCTCACAGTATAGGCATTAATAAAAATGGTCCCCGCTCTCAGGGACTTCAGGTATTCATGTAAATGATTCCATAGGATGTGCAGATGTGAGTACTGGGAGAGCACAAAGGAGGGAGTGCCTGCTAAAAGAAGGAAGCAGAATATTCCACAGAAGACCATGGAATTTGAGCCAGATTTTGAAGTCTAAGAGTTTGTAAGGTGCTTTAGTATTTCTGTTGCTGACCCCCCTAATCATCTGTGAACTTAAGGATGGTCTTATTTATCCCTTTGCAGCTTGTAGGGGTGGTCCATAAAAGTTGGGTGATGCTATCTACCCCATAGGGTTGGGACCAGAATTTACTTATAATCAACTTATGTGCTTATTTTGTTAATTAGTAGGGTTAAAATGCAAGCTTTGTCTTTTTAAAATGTAAGACTTTTAGTTAATCAGTTTTGTGGACTAAGGAATAAAATCTTATTTTTGTTTAATTAAGTGATGGTGTTAATTGCATGGCTTCTTTCGCCTTTTAGTAACAGCATTGCTAATTATGGTTGGTCAATTTAATAATAATGAAAAGAAGTTTACCTGAGGAATTTTTTTTTTAAAACATATTTTATTGATTTTTTACAGAGAGGAAGGAAGAGGGATAGATAGTCAGAAACATCGATGAGAGAGAAACATCGATCAGCTGCCCCCTGCACACCTCCTACTGGGGATGTGCCCGCAACCAAGGTACATGCCCTTGACCGGAATCGAACCTGGGACCTTTCAGTCCGCAGGCTGACGCTCTATCCACTGAGCCAAACCAGTTTTGGCTACCTGAGGAATTTGAGAACAGAAACACCTGCTCATCACTTCTATCCCGATTTGTTCACTGTCACACTGTGGGAAGAGCTGTTGAATATTTTAAATTTATCTAGCTAAGTTGATTTGAGTGTCATCCTGATACATGGTGATTGTGGGTTTGATCCCCAGTTAGGGCACATACAGGAAGCAACCAATGAATGCATACATAAGTGAAACAACAAATCGATGTTTCTCTCTAAAAATCAATAAATAACCGTTTTTTAAAAACTTATAGCCCGGCCGGCGTGGCTCAGTGGTTGAGCATCGACCTATGAACCAGGAGGTCATGGTTCAATTTCCAGTCAGGGAACATGCCCAGGTTTTGGGCTCGATCCCCAGTGTGGGGTGTTCAGGAGGCAGCTGATTTATGATTCTCCCTCATCATTGATGTTTCTATCTCTCTATCCCTCTCCCTTCTCTGTTTATTTTAGAAGATATGTATATCTTCTAAAATAAACAAACAAATAATTTTATCTCATATTTTCCAACTAAAAGAGATGGCTTATATGGAGGACATGTTATTGAAAAATCAAATTGTTGAAATAAGATTTTGTAAGGGTAATGTTTATAGGGAATTGCAAACCCATTTCCATTTAGTGTGTAATGCTAGTTCAGTAATTAAGAGTGAACTGTGGTTAAGCCCTTTTGCTTAAACATTACATGCAAAAGTTAGTAGTTCAAACACTGAGCCAGTTTGGGCATGAGTGTGGGTGGACAGCCTTTGCCTCTCCCTGCCATACAGCAGATGACATCTGATAGGGCTCAGCAGTGTGAGCTGTGACCAGGAGGAGGCTCAGGTGTGCGTGAGCAGAAAGCCAAGGTGCTCGAACTTTCCAGCGTGGCACAGAGGACTTTTTCTTCACTTCCTTCTGGGCAGAGGTTGGGGCCCCAGGATTAGGGGAGAATAGGTTTGCTCACATCCAAACAAAGCAGGTTCAGTTGTTTGACTTCAGTTTTAGAAAAATAAACACAGGATTTTGCAAGTCTAAAAATAAAGTTTTCTCTTTGTTGTATTGTTCTTGTGTGGTAAAAGATCAATGGAGAATTTGTAATGCTCTTAGGGGTAACCTAGTCAGAAAGTTTTACATAACCTAGAAATGATTAAAATCTGTGGGAGGGAGCTTTTGACTTAGAGAGGGGTTACTGTGTTGTGAAATTATTAAATTTTCTTTTAGTCATTAGTATTCTTGTCTTTGTAGATTTCAAACATTTATGTCTGCTGTACGAGTGACTGCTTTTCGGAGGCTTTCTAACCTATTTATACTCTTCAGGCTCGTTAATCTTTGTTCCTCACCTCTCCCCCCATCTCAACCTCAAATTCCTTTAGAAGTATAAGGGGTACCCAGAGATAGGCCAACTGAAAAGTTAATTTGTTAGCAATACTGCTTCTATCACCTTGATTCGCTAAACAAAGAATATAAGGTTAGTCATCTAAATGTTGACTTGGGCATCCCTAATGGAATTGAACAACCTGAAGGAACCTTGCTGTCAAAGACTGATAGTCATTGCAGTATCAGTTTCTGTGTTTGAATGAGAATCCTGGCAAGGGCTATTATCTTTGCTGATTTCCCTCAGAGAAACCATAAATACATCTGTGCCTCATAGTATGTTTGATTTTCTTAGATTATTTTGCAGGTTGAACCATTCTGTATTTTTGACTTGATTTCTCAGCGTTGTTTCACTTTTGTCCTGGGTAGTCATTTAGAATGATTTACAAGTAACACCTACTGAATTTGCAGTCCTAGTAAACAAAAAGAATTTGGTTCCTAGGCTCCTAGCCATACTTTGAGGAGGGGGCCTCTGGGTACTTTCTCTCCTCTGAGGCTTTGTATAACCATTCAGGTGTGTTTTCCTCAGGCCCAGGTAATAGACATATGGCCAACTCTTTAAGGAGCACCAGCCTTTCTTCCCAAAATGAGACCTGCTTTGCTCTGTGCCCTCAGAGTTTCTGTGGAGTTCTGTGGTGTAGGATTGGCTCTGGTTTTATAGATGTTCTGGAGGGATCTTGAGAGCAGCAGGAGCCATACTGGTCACAGTTGTTTTTGAAGGACCTCAGAGGGCCACAGCACTGAGTGTGTATTCTGCTCCCTCAGTCCTTTAAACTGCGCTTGCTTTGCTGCTGCTGCTAATTTGTTAGTTTGGCTGTTTTTATTTATTTATTTTTTTTAATCTTCACCCGAGGATATGTTATCTATTGATTTTAGAGAAAGAAACATTGATGTGAGAGAGAAACATCGAACAGTTGTCTCCTGTAGGTGTCCCTACTGGGGATTGAACCTGTAACCTAGATATGTGCCCTTAACCTTAACCAGGAATCAAACCTGCAACCTTTTGGTGTACGGGATGACCCTCCAACCAATGGGGACACCTAACCAGGGTGGCATTATGTTTTTTTGTTTTTAACTAAAAGAGGCTTGAGATGCTTGGCCTAAGACAGGGCTTTTGATTTTCATATTATTTCACTTTTTTTTCTTTTTTGTAAAGAGAAAAATGTATCTAGAAATATCCTTTTTGTATTTTTTAAATCATTGTGGTAAAATATGCAGATATACATAGGGTTTACCATTTTGGCCATTTGCTAAGTGTATAGTTCAATGGCATTAATTGCATTCACAACAAAAATGCTCTTTTAAATGTACTGTTCAAACTACCACGTGCGAAAAATCTCTAGGGTAAGAAGAAACTTATGGTAGAATTACTGCCATACTTACTTTATGTATGCATTTGATTTGTGACTGGTAACATGACTTTCTCCCTGACTCGGATAGTCTGTTGTAGGCTACATTTTTTATTGTATTTGGGAGTAAATTAAAACATTGCGGGCTCTGGAGTCGGACGGCCTGGTCTATTTCATATCTTGGCAATGGCAGTCATTGGCCTTGAGACCTTGAACAAATTACTTAGATGTGTCTGCATTCAGATTCCTCATTTGTAATACTGAGATGACAAAAATAGGGTTGTGCGGACCGAGAGAATGTAAAGCACTTAGAATAGTGCCTGGCACAGTGAGTGCTCTCGGTTAGTCTTCGCCATAACTCCTATAAACCCCATCTGCTAATCAGATTCAGGCTATCAGGAAAGAACACAGTCTGTCTCTGGCAAGACTTTGGAGTGGCTTGAAGAGGTTCCCGTGCTCAGTTCCTACCAGGGAGGAGGCAGGAGGAGGAGGGAGCCTGGTACTCTCCTCCTTCCGGTGGGTGGCTAGGAGAAGGTGGCTTTCTGGGTGGGCCTGGCTTCCCCTAGCACCTCTGCACCTCAGCCGTGGGAGGAAGCTGGAGCGGCCTGTGGAGCTCCTGGCGATTTGGCCGGCTCCTGGGTGTAGGTGCCAAATGGCCCTCTGACAAGTGGTGAGAGCATCCTGCGGGAAGGTTGCTGGGAGGACCAGCCCATCGTGAGAGGGCTCTCGGAACAACCTGCTAAGACTGCACTTTCCTCCCACCTCTGAGTCTGCCCCGCGGAGGCTGCCACGCTGGCAGGAAATGCTGCTGACTGAAAGAAATACCCCTGGCCCAGTGAGGGAAAGGACGGGCATTTGTTTTCAGATAAAGTCATCGCTATTGCTCCCCTTTCTCCTTCCTGCCCTCTCTGCTTTTCCCTTGGCTTATAAATATTCTCACGTCTCTCCCTCTTATCTTAAACCACAAAAGAGATCAAAACAAGACACTCTTACTACTCCTTCCTCCTCAAGCTACTATCTTATCTCTTTCTTTCCTTTCACAGCTGAGCCCTGGAAAGAACCTCCCATTCACTTCTCAGCCCACAGCCACCTGGCTTCTGCCCTTTGCTAAGAAACCAAAACTGCAGTCTCCACAATCACCATGACCTGCCTGAGGCCAGAGCCAGTGGACGGGCAGTCCTCCCTTCTCCTCTCTCTGTGGGACTTGGCACCATCTGTCCATTCTCCTCCTCCTCCTCTCCTGCCTGGCCGTGCCCCAGAGCCCTCTTCTCTACCCCTCAGAGGCTTCCACCACCACCCACAATGCCAAGGGTCTCCCTGATCGTTGGGTTGGTGTGCGGGCTTCCTGTTATAAGTCTTTATTTAGATACTAGAGGCCCAGTGCATGAAATTCGTGCACTGGTAGGGTCCCTAGTGGCTGTTGGCCGCTGGCCGGGTACTCCTTCCCTTCCCCTGGCTGGCCCCGCCCCCTGGTCGGACTCCCAGACAACTCCCGGTCGAGGGGGCAATTTGCATACTATGCTTTTATTATATAGGATTCCACAGAACTTCATACTCAAACTCACTGTCTCTCCATTTGTGCTTCAATCTTAGTTCTACTCCTTCAACATTCTCCACCTTCCTTAAGACCCTCGGGCGCGAAACAGAAACATGATCATCCTCCACTTTCCCATCTTCCTCTGTCTCCCACATCTCATTGGTCATCAGTCCTAAATATTTTGCATATTTGAAACATTGCCTCTAACTCCTCCTCTTGGCCATCCCCAGTTTAGTGCAGGCCCTTATCAGTTCTTACCTGGAGTATTGTAATAACTTCCTAACCAGGTTCTTGTCTCCTTTCACGCTTCCAGTCTAGTATGCCTGGCTCCAAAGTGATGCTGCTATGCCAAACTTTTTATCAGTTACCCCCTTGAGTGGCTTTCCCATCATCCTCAAGATTAACTCTAAGCACAGTGTGTAAGGCCTTTTGGGAACTGTCTCTTACCTCCCTTTCCCATCATACCTTGTCATTGCCCCCCTTCTCATCACAGACCCCCAGCCAGTGGGAACCTTTGCAGTTGCTGAAATGCTTCATGCTTTGCTAGCCTCTGCTAGGTAAGTGCTCTTCTGCTTGGAAAACCATTCCACTATCCTTCCCTTTCGTCTTCATCTATTTAACACAGAGCTTTGTCTCTCCAGCTGGCTCACCTTTATTGAGGTATAATATGCATGTGGAAAAGTGTATGCATCATAAATGTATAACTTGATACGTGTTCTTAAATTGAACACACTCTGATCGTGGCTCCCTTTTAGGACTGGGAGTAAATGATCCCTCTTCACAGAAACTTCTTCTGCCCTTGAGCCTCCTTTGCCTCTGCCCCTTGCTCTGTTGGATATTTCACCCCGATAGTGCTCACACTATAGAGTCCCCCCAAAAAGGTATACATATACTCTGAATAATTGTAAAGGCATTGTTATTAAAATACATTTCATTTTCAAAATTGAGCTATCAGCTATTAAAGTGTATATACATTTTTTGGGACACCCTGTTTATGAAAATTGTTTGCCCGCTTGCCCATCCTGGCACTAGATGTTAATTCTTAATTCCTCCTTGAGTACGGCATCCCTTGCCTCCATGCTCCATACCCCATGTTAAGTGTCCAATAAGTGTTTTCTGGATGAAAGTCTGAATTCTGGGGACAAATACTTCCTCCCTCCTTGTGGAAGAGGAACATTGCCTGACTTCTAAAAATTTGTCTCTGTGGTCCCTGAAGATTTGATCTTGTCCATGGCTAACGATAATGCTGATTTAGTTGCGTTTGGGCCAATCAGCTTAAAGGGCTCTGTAGAAATTAGTTCATTAATCCACCCAGATCAAGAGTAAGCACTTTGAGTGCTTCCACCTGCCTGTGCTGTGCAGGCAGGCAGGCAGGCAGAGGCCTGGCTTTCTGGAGGTCATCTGACTGTGAGGTGGCCTCTCTGGATTAAAGGAGCCAAGCTCCCTGCCACCCACCCCCACCAAATCAGCATTCATTCATTCACACATTCATTCATTTATTTTACTATTTCCATCACCATGTATCCCCTCTGTGCCCTCTTCCACCTCCACCCAACCCCTCCACCTCTGCAATCACCACACTATTGTCCATGTCTCTGAGTTCTCTCTCTCTTTTCTTTTTCCCTCAATCCCACCACTACCACCACCACCCACCTCAGAACTGTCTGCCTGTAGAGCTGTCCTTTATTTTTTTTTTTAGTATATTTTATTGATTTTTTTTTTTTTTTTTTTTTTACAGAGAGGAAGGGAGAGGGATAAAGAGTTAGGAACATCGATGAGAGAAAAACATTAATCAGCTGCACACCTCCTGCACACCTCCTACTGGGGATGTGCCCACAACCAAAGTACATGCCCTTGACTGGAATCGAACCTGGGACCTTTCAGTCCACAGGCCAATGCTCTATCCACCGAGCCAAACCGGTTAGGGCAGAGCTGTCCTTTCTTAAGTAGACCTATGCCTTCGCTTTTGTGTATGTATTTATATATAACAACCGTGAGGAAGTCTGTGGGGCCTCTTGCTGGGTAGAAATCAGGACTGCTGGAGAAGATCAGGGATACCGGTGAAACTCAGGAGCAGACTATCAGGACACGTGATTTTCACAGGTTAGGATGGCAGGAGTTGCATTTTTGTCAATGACAAATGACCAAGGATGATAGGATTGGCGTAGTACATGCTAAACCATAGAACTGGGTCTTTTTAAGTGAAAACCAATCTAATAGGTGTTACAATTCCTTTATGGTTTATTTTTTTGGGGAAATTTATTTTTCTATTTAAATAGAATTCTCCATGTAATCATGTGAGATTTTATATCCCTATGCCCCTTAGCCCAAGGACAGCTTTGTTGAAATTATACCAAAACAACTCCAAGATGGTTGAAGTAATTCAAGTGTTTCAAGTGTTTCTTTTCTCAGATCTGCTATCCATTGGTCAAGTTTTTGCTACTAAATAAGAATTCAATATATTGATTAAAAAGGCATTTTGCATTTGGCTTATCTGGGAAGCCAAGGAGAAATAGCAGTTCTTTAGAGAATGGATTGGCAGTGCTTTAGCTCTAGAATTGATTTAGATAAACACTTTGGAATCTGATGTGAGTAAATGCTGATATATTTCATGTTTCTCCTCACTTGCCAAACAGTTATTTGAGAAGAAAGGCTGGCTTAGCTTTAAGAAACTTCTTGGATATTGAAGAGTGAGATGAATTGACCTTTTAAGCTGATTGTATATTTTGAGCTATGGGAAACATCATTTTAAGATAGTTTTATTTTCAAACTTCTAAGTAAGTGGCATTTATTATAATGCTCAGAGGCCTGGTACTGGGGGTGCTCATTCAGTTCTTCCATTAAGTGAAAATAAATATTTTGGTGACATTTATAGGATTCAGGTTTCCCAACCTTTAGGCACTCATAGAGCTGGTTACCAGAAGAACTGGTGTGGTGAGTAGGTTTCATGGCTTTCTGTCATATGAATGAGAGATCTTCATTTGGGGAGTATTTTGAAGCCAGTGACTTGTGACAATTCTGAGACTTCTCACAATCACTCTATTGATGGTTGACGTCCTAGAAGAATTTGTGATCTTGTTTTGAACTGGTAGCATCAGTTTGTGCCAGGGTTTGTAACAGGGGTGTTCCAATTGCTTTTGTTCCTGGCCTGTTTAGATTGGGGGTTGAAAAAGTATTGTATTTTCTGGGTTAGTGCCTATTGACCTATCTTGTATTGCTTACATTTTAATTTGAATTATCTGGTTTGTTCATTGTCCCTTCCTCCTTCTCTATGGCAGGTCCTTCCTTCCTTCCTTCCTTCCTTCCTTCCTTCCTTCCTTCCTTCCTTCCTTCCTTCCTTCCTTCCTTCCTTCCATTGGCAGTGTCACCATCCCCTTGGTTTAATTGTGGGGTGACTCTAGAAAGCAGGGGAAGAGAGTGCTTGGAGGAAGGAATGAGTGGTCCGTGCTGGCTTTTCTAAGTCAGCTCCTAGGTGAGAAATGGCAAAGAACATAGAGGGATACTGAAATTTAATTTTGGAAGGGACTGAAGAGAAATCCATTCCTGCTCCTTTGCTTTACAACTGAAGACCCTAACATCCTAACTTGAAGTAATTTGTCTGTGGTCCAGAAGTCCATAGAATCTTCTCAGGCCCATGATTCCTACCTAGTCCACTATTTTCTTCTACTTAGACCACATTGAGTCCTCACTGGTGGGAAGGAAGAAGTTAGAAAAGTATCGACTCAGTGAATTTTATAACTACCATTTTAATTAAGTTAAAAATATCTCTCTGGGAATATATTTACTGTGTAGATATCATAGTAAATGTCTTATTTATTCATTTAGACAAACTAAAATTATATATATATTTTTCCTTCACCAGGGCATGTTTATTTAACACGTAAACCAGGTGGTATATAAACATAAAATAGCTTCATTTCAAGCTTCATCTTTTGTGTGGTTTGTTACAATACTGTATTTTTAATCTATGGTTATAATCTGTCAGTGAGGAAAAGGAGTGGGTGTGTGTGTGTGAAAGTAAAAGGCTGAGGAGCAGCAAGTTGAGAGTGAAGAAAGCACGTGAAGTAGATGAGCCTCGGCTGATCATTGCTGGAGCCAGATCCCTTCTGCCAGGCTGATAACTTTTAACAGTCAGAGTGGCAATAGCATTCCTATCAGATGATCTAGTTCCACGCTGTCCAGTGTGGTAGTCACTAGCCACATGTAGCTATTTAAATTTAAGTTAATTAAAATTAAATAAATGTGGGGAGGGGAGAGGGGTGAGTAGGCAGAGCACAGAGTATGTTTAGGGCAGTGAAACTATTCTGTGTGGTATTATAATAATGGATACGTCATTATACATTTGCCCAAACCCATAGAATGTACATGCGTGAACCCCAATGTACTAGTAAACTGTAGACTTTGGGTGATAATGGTATGTCAGTGTAGGTTCATCAGTTGTGACAAATGTACCGCTCTGTGTGTGGGATGTTGATAATGGAGGAGGCTATGCATATGTAGGGGGAGGGGATGTATGGGAAATCTCTAGTTTCAGTTTTGCTGTGAACCTAAAACTGCCTTAAAAAATAAATTCTTTAAAATAATTAAATAAAATACAGTTCCTCAGTTGCAGTAGCCACATTTCAAGTGCTCAATAGGCAAATGTGGCCACTGCACTGAGGAACTGTATGTTATTTATTTCCTTTTAAGTCTGTAATTCTCATTACTCTACAAGGTACTTTATTGGGTAGTGCAGATACAGACTATTTCTGTCATCACAGAGCGTTCTGTTAGACAGCGCCTGGTGGTCCTTTCTCAGAAACGTTACAGAACAGACTAAATGTCACCGTGGCGGCTCTAAGTGGCCAGAGGCCACCTCCTGATGATACGCGAAGGCAGGGCCACTGACCTAGAAGTGCAAAAAGGGGTCAGGCAGTGCTAACCTGATTAAAAAATCATCTTTCGTTTTTACTCTGTGCTCCATTTGAAAGCCAGTTGGTTCATATTTTCAGAAGAACAGTCAATCCTTTCTGTGTGTGGTGAAACAGACACTCCTGTTGACATAAGAAGATAGTTACGAATCATAAGTTTTTATCTTACCCACTTAACTCATTCTGGGGTACTGTGATTATGGTAAACACAAGAGACTCCTCCCAAATAAAATCTGGTATTGTCAGAAGTATCAAAATGTTATATTTTCTTAAGAAATCGCTAAAGAGTCTTGGGGTTGGATGTGGTAGACAGAATCACTTTAGTTTATCCTCTGTTGTGCTGTGTAGAAGGAACTGACGAGCGTTTTTTAAAAAATGAAATTTCAAAAATGTGAAATTAACTCTACTTAGAAAAAGTAATACGTATATCACTTAAACCATGTGTTTGAATCATGGTTCTTTCCTTCCTTTGAGTTTTAAACATGTTGGTGTTTGAGTACTTAAAAGATGAATGGTTTAGCCCAAGCTATATATCACAAAGTAAATAAAACATCCCTTATTAAGTCAGTACCTTAATAGAAATTCAAACTCAGCAATCACTGATTGGGCAGGATACCTGCTTTGTTAGGAAAGGGAATTAATAACTGAGGGATGAAAAAAAAATCTGTGTAGGGAGATTAACTGGGTTTAATTTGGGGCAATTCAGGAACAGTCTCTACTTTCTCACATTTAGCGGCCGTGGGTGACTGGGGCCGTGAAAGAGAATGTTTTACTATGTAATCCTTTCTTATTTTTCCTTGTAGATGCCATTTCAAGTTTCTGGAACCCTAAACCCAGTGCCTGACCTTCAACAAGGGTTGACGTGGAAACATTTTTAATATGGCATCTTTCCTGGGCACGTGGGTGGCTGAAATAGGGTTGGGAGAAGTGTTTCTGTGTAGTTTCAAGTTGTGATCATTAGGACAAACTTACTGTTTTTGGCATAAGGCAAGATTGGAGCTAGGTTATTTATCTTTACTAAAATAAATATTCATCGGTTGTTTAAAAAGTGACAGTCTCTCAGGCTAAGAGATAATGAGCCTCCCAGTTTATCCATAGCCATCTTCCTGTTTCCATAGAAGCAGCAAGACTTTTTTAAGGGCTATAATTTCATGTCCTGTTCTTCAATGCCCATTAGAAATATAGGCAGCTTTGCAGCTTATATATTTGCTTAAATAGTTTTAAAGGTAAAAGGGGGATAGCTGATGTGCAGTCACTAGAATAGGTAAAAGTTGCCTGGCCAGTATGGTTCAGTGGACTGAGTGTTGTCCTGTGCACCGGGACGTCAGGGTTCGATTCCCTATCAGGGCACTTGCCCCCATTGCAAGCTCAATCCCCACTAGAGGGTGTGCAGAAGGCAGCTGATCAATATTTCTCTCTCATAGCTATTTCTATCTTGTTCCCTCTCCCTTCCGCTTTCTTTAAAAATCAATAACAACATTTTTTTTTTTTTAAAGAATAGGTAAAAGTTACAACCAGGCAGTTGTCCTGCTGTGCTTTTAGGTGATAGCCCATTTAGTTTCCCAGGTTAAGAGTGAATTGTTTTCAGTTGTACATTGTTGTTTAAAAATTAAATATTCCTTTGTCTCTTGGAGCTACTTGGAAGTAAGAGAGTGACAAAAATATGAAGCGTGATCTTTATGAAGGATGACTGACTTTAAAACTTACCGTATCACAAGTTATCTATACTAATAAAAGGGTAATATGCTAATTAGACTGGACATCTTCTACATCTTCAAGACGTCCTTCCGGACAAAGCCACGGTGACAGGAACCGAGGCAGAGGCGGTTAGGGGCAATCAGGCTGGCAGGGGAGAGCAGTTAGAGGGAGATCAGGCCGGCAGGGGAGCAGTTAGGGGATGATCAGGCCAGCAGGCAGAGGCAGTTAGGGGCGATCAGGTTGGCAGGGGAGAGCAGTTTGGGGGTGATCAGGCCAGCAGGGGAGCAATTAGGGGGCGATCAGGCTGGCAGGGGAGCAGTTAGGGGCAATCAGGTTGGCAGGCAGAGGTGGTTAGGGGCAATCAGGCTGGCAAGGGAGCAGTTAGGTGCATCAGGCTGGCAGGTAGAGGTGGTTAGGGGCAATCAAGCAGGCAGGCCGGCAGACGAGTGGTTAGGAGCCAGTGGTCCTGAATTGCAAGAGTGATGCCAGATTGGAGAGGGTGCAGGCTGGGTTGAGGGACCCCCTTCCTCCTGTGCACGAATTTCATGCACCAAGCCTCTAGTTATATATAAAGAAGTATTGTTTCCTTCAAAAGGACCTGGTGGGAGAGAGTCCACTTATACTTTACTAGAGGCCCAGTGCACAAATTCGTGCACGGGTGGGGTCCAGCCAGCCCACCCCTATCAGGGTGGGGGGGGCGGATTGGGGGTGGGGCTGGCCAGAGGGAGGGGCTGCAGGCAGTTGGCTGGCTGGCCCCACCCCCTGGTTGAACTCCCGGTTGAACGGACAATTTGCACATTAGCCTTTTATTATATAGGATAGTTATGTTTTATTTTAAAGTTGAAAAATTACCCATTTCTATCAGCCCTCCTGTGAAGAAATGGGACTTATTTTCTAATGTGACATTAATTTGCTCTTCAGACACTTCCAGAGATGTTTTAAGCAGTTTTGGCTTTCCTGGAATAATTACTCAACAGTACAAAATGACCCTAGCCTGAACAGTGCTGTTAGTTGTTTAAAGTCAGTGTTGTTTATACTTATTTTTAATAGATTCAGCATCACTACTTCATTGAAGTAATGAGATTATGCAGGACTGATGTTTGTAGATGACAGTGAGCTGTTTGTCTAGAGGTAGAGACAGCAAAAGCAAAAGCTGGTGGTGGACTAAGAGGATGAGGGATAACATGGGGGATAGGATTCCAAAATCAGATCTGTAAGCCAGAGACAAGACGGGATCTGAAAGACAAAGATTAGCCCACGGCCTCAGGAGACCTCAGACCTGAGCAGGAGTAGGAAGAGAAGAAGAACTCAGGGACATGTCCAAGTTTAAAATTCAGGGGTTCAGCAAGGGGTCAAGGCAAGTAGGGGCAATTAATTCCCCCCTCCCCCCAGAGAGTTTTAGTGGCAGTATTTTGTTGGGGTGGGCACCTCATTTCAAGCTTTGCCTTCAAGGGTGCCTCTGACATCCTGAAAACCTCCTTTCTCTGAGTATGGGTTCTGATGCTCTCCGTATCAACCATGTACGGTATAGCTGTGTAACAAGCCACCCATTTCATTTGCTTACAATTCTGTGGGTTGGCAATTTGGGCTTGGCTTGGCTTGGCTGGCCAATTGTGCTGGCCTCACTTATGGCAAGTCCTTGGCGAGCTGGGCTTGGGGACGGGGGTGTGGACCTATTTTAAGATGGTCTTACTTGTGTGCATGGTGGTTGGTGCTGGCTGTTGGTTGACCCTATCTTTCCACTGATTCCTCATTGTCAAGGAGGCTCGCCTGTAGTTTATTCCTTGTTTGTAAGCAGTGTTCCAGGATAGCTGGAGCGAAGCTGCAAGGACTCATGGGGCCTAGGCTTCGTAGTCACACAGCGCCCCTGCCTCACTCAGTTAGTTAGAGCCATCCCAAGGCCAGCTCAGGTTCAAGGGAAATGGATTCCCACTTGTTGGGAGGAGTGGTGGAATCACATGGCAAAAGGACAGTGAAGAGGGATGGGAAGAATTCTTATGGCCATCTTTGCCAGCTCACTACCACAGCAGCCTTATTTAGCTCAAGGAGGGTGCATACACATTCTTAGTCACTCATTTAACTTTTGGTTTTAACTTGTGATAGGGAGCTAAATGTCCAATGATCTTTCCCCTGATTGCTGTAGTGTGGTTGATTATAGGTTTCATAAACTAATTTTTCGTGTGCACTATCCATCAGAGTGATTTTCACTCGAAAAGTGACTTTAAAAATGTTAACTTGCTAAAAAATCTAAAGATGTTGATTCTAATGTGACATTTGAAGGGTGAAGGGGTGTGTGTGTGTGTGTGTGTGTGTGTGTGTGTGTGTGTGTGTAATGCTAGTCCTTTTTAGCCTTAAGGTGTTTTACTCCAGATTGACCTTCTTAAACCCCAACACCACATTTAAAATATAGATTGTTTGCATGCATATGTGATTATTTCTCCTGCCACCTACAAGTTAGTGAAGTAGAGTTATCACAGCCCTAAAAATAACATCTATGCATCAGTTTTTGGGTGGATTGGTGGTAGATTGGTGCTTAGACAGCTATGAACATTTCATTATTTTGAAGTCAATCCAGCAACATTTCACTACTAGGTATTTGGTCAGTTTTTTAAAAAAGAATTGCCAGCCTAATAATTATTGACAGAATATGCCCCTTTTTCTTTAGTTTATCACATACTAGTAGAAGAAATAGTAGAAGGGCAGGAGATGTGCAAATATACCATTTATTAAGTTGCAAAGTTTTCTGGTATAAGCCCTGATAAAACATATGCTTTTAGATGTGGGAAGAGGATTGTTATCTTTAGAAATTTACAGATTTAAAAGCTGTGACTCTCCTTTTATTTCAATAAGGAAAACAGATCTCTGCATGGATTAGAATTGTGAAGTGCCCTTTCTGTGGTTAGCCAACAATTCTTTCTCATGTAGGGAAGAATGAGACAAGAATGTTACCTAGACCTCTGAGTTATTAAAAAACAACACTAAAAACAAAAAATAAAAACAGAAAAAATCACCCAACAACTCCAAGCTGATTTATTTTAAACTTCTTAAATATTATACAAGTAATGTAAATGATCATTTTAGAAAATTTGTATAATACAGAGGAGTAAAAAGGGGGTGGGGGAGTGGGGATCACTAGTTACCTCATCACCCAGGGCTACATACTGTTTGAATTTTGGTGTAAGAGTGTAATTTAAAATAGGATAGGACTTTTTTTTAAAAGAAAAAGTAAATTGATATTTTAAGAAATTGATACTTTTTTTTTTTTTAGCATTCCCAGCACTTGCACATTTAATTTGTTTAGGGTAAGAAAAATAAAATAAAAGCAAAAGTCTTAGATTAATCCTTGCTTGGCAAAAGTGATGTTTCTTGAGAATTTGGTGCACACTGAGCATCTAGCATACTTTATCATTTCTGGACAGAGTATGTATGTGTATTTTTCTTACACTTAAATGTCTGTAGAATCCCAGAGTACATTTATAAGCTTAATCTTAACACCTATGTTACAGTTTAGTACTTCTTAGACGTGTCTGTTATCCTTTGCCTTTTGTCCTCGGGTGCCATGGATCACCTTATTGTGATATTTGGTACTTTGCTGAGCAGAAGTTCTGGGATAGAGGGGAGTTAAGAGTAAGTAACTTTCTCATTGTTTGTGCATGTATTTGAGCTCGGGAACGACTTCTAGATTTCACACTGACCTTTCATACTAAACATAAAGATGAGAATTTTCTGGGCTTGTTAAATATGTGATCTCTTTTCATAGAACTAGTTTTGATTTCATGGGAATGTGGGAAAAGTGAATTTCTACGAATTTAATTTGATAATCTTATTGCTGATTTTTTAAAAAATCTTTTAAATGTCAAGTATTTCATAGCATTTTGAACAACATTGCTATTGGCATGATTAGTCTTTATTAATGAAGTTTTTAAACTATAGAGATACAATAAATACTTTTGCATCAAGTAGGTGAAAATAAAAACCCTCAATTTCTATTTCCCAGCGATTCCTTTCATTTTGGTGTGTATCCTTCCAGATGTTTTTCTGTGCATACCTAATACACAGATTTTTCCAAAATATAATTGTTTTACATGTAATGTGATAGCTAGGCATACTATTCTATAAACTTTGCTTCTACAAAATAATATATATTACATGTATATTTTACTTCTGTGTATTTTCTGAATATATTTGTAGTAAAATGTACACATTACAGATATTCACAGCTATCATTCTAGGTCATTTTTCATAGATCCACCTCATTAAAAAATATGCCAGTTTATTTCAATTCTGGGTTCACTTCTATTCTGTGGATGTATTTTAATAATTTATTGATTAACTTATTGGTTGCCTCCAGTTTCCATATTTCTGTGAGATGGTATCCAGAAGGAGGACTGCACAGACAGATGGCATTGCATTTGTACTTTGATGGATACTGTGAAAATTACCTCCAATTACTTTGCTAATTAATTACCTTCTTAGTTGTTCCCATTTTTGCCCTAAAGGTAGAAGGGAATTAGACTTAGAAGGCATCTAGCCTTATTTACTACTTGACCCAGACCTAATATATCTAAGAGTGTGAGGAGAAAAGAGTAGATGGGGTGGGGTGGTGGTGGATTGGAAAAAATAAAAATTGCCATCTGAGTTTAGGAAATGAAAGTTGCATCATTTTATGGACCCAAAATATGAAATGTCATGACATTTAATCCTATGTACAAATTTATGGAAAGATTTTTTGAATTGGGGAAAAGTCTAGAGTATAGAAGGAAACAAATTTGGCTACAAGGACCAGGGACTCACTGAAATTATCCACAAGTAATAGAGCATTTCTTATAAAGATAGACGTGGGACCAGGAGACAGGAATCTCATCCTTAATCCCAGATTTTGCAGCAGCCCAGAAAATACTGAGCATCTAGGTCTTCGGAAATTGCCATCAACCGTTTTCTCATGCACCCTGGAAGTGGACAAGGCCTCAGCAGCACCTCACTTCTCGGTCCTCTGACCTGGGTGTGACTTAGCAGATGCCTTGTTCATCTCTTTCTATCCTGTTGTTTCTGCTGAGTCAGAATTTTAGCTCATTCAGAGCCCTTATGGCCCTTCTTCTTCTTCTTTCTCTTTCAGCCATTGCTATAGCTGCTAATCGCTTTATTATCACAACTTTAATCCCAAAGATTGAGAATCCAGTTTTTACTAGGGTCCCTTGTATGGGACACCTGCCAGCCAATGAACTGTTCGCCAAGTCCAGGTGCTCTCTTCCTATAAGGGTTGGTAGGGGGTAATAGGGAAAGTTCTTGTCTGGGAAGGGAACTTGGGTGTTGTGGTAGCTCCTACAGTTAGTATTTATGCATTACCCTCAGGTAAGGAACCCAGTATTACCCTTAGGTAAGGAACCTATTCAAAATATAATCCTGAATAATATACTTTGTTGAAAATATTTATTCCTATGATGTGCTTCAAAAGCCGTTCATTCTTTAAAGTCAGTAAACACTTCCCTGGGAAGCATCCTCCCCTTTTCCATGTGGAGGGTAAGTTGGGAAGACTTGTGCCCCATCTCAGTTGTAAAACGTCTTCAGTTCTGAAATACCGATGCCTGGATTATGAAATATGGTCGTGCCTTTCTGCTGGACTTGAAAGTCCTGTGAAACAGTTCATTCAGTTTATGTAATGACAGTGAGGTTCTGAAAAATGTACCTGGAACCGATACTGCTAGGACAACTCATTTTCCTATGTGAATAGATTCATTATCCCACGTGTATCTTCTCCATATATGTTGGGAGGAGTATCGGGCCTTCCCTAATTTTAGTAGGTGTTGGCACTTCATTGTTAATATTTCTCTGCAAGATTTCTCTTGAATGCTTTGTTTTCTTCCTGAGGGTCATGGTCAAGTGTACCCCCTTTTTTCCTGTTCTCCCTCCTCAACCCCAGTCTACTTCTCTTTCAAAATAATGGCTAGTGGGTTGAATGATTCACTGACTTTTTTTGTTACTCCTCACCTGAGGATATTTTTTCCATTGATTTTTAGAGAGAGTGGAAGGGAGGTGGGGAGAGAGAGGGAGGAAAGGAGGGGGGGGGAGAGAGAGAGAGAGAGAAAGAGAGAGAGAGAGAGAGAGAGAGAGAGAGAGAGAGAGAGAGAGAGAGAGAGAGAAACATGGATGTGAGAGAAACACATCGATTAGTTCCCTCCTGACCAGGTCAGCAATTGAACCTGCAACCCAGGCATGTCCCTTTGACTGGGAATCAAACCCTCAACCCTTCGGTGTTTGTGCTGACGTTCTGACCACTGAGCAGCACTGGCCAGGGCAAGATTCATTGACTTGCATTCCTGAGCCCTTTGGTGTCTGTGTCTCTCAGCATCTCAAAGGGCAGTCCTCCTGTTATTTTAAAAAATGAGAACCATGCTCATAAAATACTGTTTTAGTTTGGTTTCAGATCACATGAAATGTAATCTGATTTGAGAGGCAGCAGTTAAGCTCCTGTTTACGAAAAGGTTTTATCGTTTCGTAGGAATTTTTGTTGGGTAAAAGAAAGACATGGTCTTACTTTAATTTGGAAGATTTCTTCTTATTTCAATTTGGAAGGTTTCTTCAGGTGGCCTTGAATTCCGTGCTTTAATCTGCTTAAAAATGCCTGTTAGCACATAAGCAAAATTAAACGTTTTATTAAAGTCTGTGCAATGCTCTTTATTATTTAGGAGAAAAATATATTTTAATTAGCCGTGGTAAGGACATGTGTAATTTAAAGCTTTCATTTTGACAGCCTGATCTTAGCTGATAGGCATGTTAATCTCTATTTGATTGCTTCAGAGGGGAGTTGAAAGTGACCTAGCGCCTGGCTTAGAGTGCGTTTATAAATGTGCTTTATTTTGTGAAATAATACAGTACATTTTCTTGCATGTTTCTTATTATAGATTTGAATGTTTATCTGATTTCCAGAATTAAAGAAAAAGTTAGTCAGTTTTCCTTTGGGCTATATGTCTCCTTGTTTATCTCCCCCCCCCCCCCCCTTTTTTTAATGCTGGTATATGTGTGTATATGTAGCGAGCTGGTAGCTTACATCACTTTGTAGCTTGATGATGCTCCAGGAAAGTGAGTTTTCTTGTTTTATAAGAATTTCCCATTCTTTTCTGTTTAGTTTTAATGTTCATTATACTCTTTTCTTTTTCCCTTTGGACGTGCCAAAGAGTGTTTAAAAAAGATTACATATATCATATATAACTATTTATCATTTTTATGTGTATAGAGGCAAATGATGTATATGTGTAAAGTTATTTATGATTCAAGAAAAATTATTGGCTATAAAAGTTATTTGACTCCTGGGGGAGAATTTTATTACATCTCTTGAGATATAGTAGTCTTTGGGGGAAAAAAGTTGAGAATTAAAATTCTGGGAGGGTTTTTTTTCCCTCTATGCCACGAAGATTTGAGGACATGTAAAGGTGATTCAAGCTGACAGGATGATTCTGGTACGGATTTTTGGAGCACTCGTTGTGTGCCAAGGACTGGACTAAGTATTTTACATACTCTATGTCTCATCCTTACCTCATTCCTGCCAGGCCTGGCATGATTATCCCAATTCTACAAATTAGGAGGCAGGCTTGGGTGATCACATAATCTTTTGAAGGTCACACAGCTGGATCTGAACCCAGTGACGTCTGGTTGTAAAGCGCGTGCCCTTTTCCGGGCTCCCTTTGCTTCCTCTCCTTTTGCTATCTGACCTGCCTTTAGGATTCTCAGGCTGTCAGGGCCAGGAGTTAATTTCTAGAAGAAGGGTCCCTATTTTTAAAGCAGCATCACGTGGCAGTTGGAGCTGAAACTTGCACATCAGGCTGACCTGGGCTTGGATTCCTTTGGCATCATTTACCAGCTTGGTGACTGAGCCAGTTTCTTGGCCTCAATGTGCTGCATGGCATTTCATCAGCAAAATTAGGACCATCATGTCGACCTTATAGGATAATATAATGCATAACACATAATAATAATGATGATGATTCTAATGGTAACATTTAGCATTGAGGAGCTATTACGTGTCAACCCTCAGGCTAAAGCTTTTTATAGTTCATTTAATCCTCACGACAACCCAGTAAGGTGGGTTCAGTTATGCCTGTTTTACATACAGAGTTCTCACTATATTAAGGCTGTTTTTACCTGTATTTTCCACACCAGTGCTCCCTTCCATTGGTATAGATCAGTGGTCGGCAAACTGCGGCTCGCGAGCCACATGCGGCTCACAAGCCGCAGTTTGCCGCTCTGTTGACTAATGAGTTTGCCAACCACTGGACTAGACTAAATGTTACCGTGTAGTTGGAAGCTGTGAGGATTAGGCAATTGTGGCATATTGTGTGCAAAGAGGTAAAGGGTAGTATATGACAGTGGTCGGCAAACTCATTAGTCAACAGAGCGGCAAACTGCGGCTCTTGAGCTGCATGTGGCTCGCGAGCCACAGTTTGCCAGCCACTGGTATAGATGATTGAGTATTTGCTGACTCAGAGAATTCACTGTCATTCAGTAAACCTATTATATGGTCATTAAGATAGATACCATTTCTCCCTACAGGCCTTTTATTTTAGTGATAACTTTCTACATATATAACTAATGTTTTAACAGGTTTCTCTTGTATTGCTAAAAAGCATTGATCTCATGATAACTTAGGCACAGATTTAAACATTTGACAAATGGAAGATCCATGGACAGAAGTGCCTATATTCCAAACCAGTTTTTATGTGTCCTCAGAATAAACGAATGCTACTGCATTGGTAGAAATGGCTCTGGAAATTATATGAGAGGATGAGGAATCTTTTAAAATGCCCTCTACTATCTGACCTCTCAGCCTTTCTTCTCTAGCATACAAAGTATCCTAAGAATTTAATCAATAAGCAGTTGCCTAAAGCAGCAGCCCTCTGTCATCTACCTGAGTCAATGATGGGACATTGAATGGTTTAAAAAAGCTATTAACATTAATGCTAACGTGTTGACAACTGTAAAGAACACAGAATTCTGGCAGTGAACCCAGATACATTTCATTATAGAATAGAGAATATTGTAGGGCTTTGCTCATGGACTTCCCAACATTGAAACCTGATTAAAATATTCAGCCCAAATACCAGACTATTAAACATTTAAAAGAAAAAAATCATATAAACACATCACTCTCCAATCACTCCTGTAACACCCTGGAATCGCCTGGTAGGTAGTTGAGGCTCAGTGTCGGTTAAGGAAGTTCTTGGATGTTGGGGAAGTGGAACCATGCTTCTCAGAACTCAAGGAAGAGGATGGGGAGAGTGATGAGTCTGTTCTTCAGAAAGACCAGAGCAACTGGGAGCTGGCTGAAGGTCTGACTTTACACCTCCCTGTGTTTACTTGTTCAGTAGGTTTTTTATCAGTGTAATTAGCTAGTTATCCTAATATAAAAAGAGCCAGGGTCCGTCACGACTTAAATGTCCTGATGGATGACCGAACACCAGGCTAGGATCCTGGCTGGTGCAGCGGAAGTCAGTCCTGGGTCCCGGCGGCCCACGGCGGGAGTCAGTCCTGGGTCCCGGCTGCCCACGGCGCGGCGGTGGGAGGGAGCTGTGGGAACGGAGCCATGCTGCCATCGGACTGGCCTCTTGGTTCCTCCCCCCACCCACAGGCTCCGGGGAACCAGAGCCGTACTGCGATTGGACTGGCCTCTTGGTCCCTCCCCCTCGGCCCGCAGGCCCGGGGAACCAGAGCCATTCTGTGATGGGACTGGACCCTACCCGAGGGGTCCCAGATTGTGAGAGCGTGCAGGCTGGGCTGAGAGACCCCTCCGAGTGCATGATTTTTTGCACACCAGGACTCTAGTTAATAATAATAAAGGGAAGAGAGCAAGTGGAAGTCAAATTATTAGTCATGTCCCCTAGGAACATGGAAGCTACAGCATTGTCCTTCCAAGGGGATTATTACCCCTCATTCTCCTCCTCAGATACTGGATTGTTGGTGGGGAGGGGAGACAGGCACCGCTGGAGAAGTACATGCACAGTAGAAGTTGGGGTGGCACAGGGAGGTGCTTGCCTGTCAGTCTAGCCTGGGGAACAGTGGATTGGCTAGGGGGTGAGCCCCATCAGAAGTGCTGGAAATCGTGGAGAGTTGGTTAATTTGAAGAAGTTCCCGATTAAAATCCCCAGACAAAGAGTTCCTTCTCCTTTGTTTGCTCTTGCTCTCTCTTGCTTTGTGACCTGCAGTCACCCGTGCAGTGCACTCACCTGTTCGCTCCATAGCCATGTGGCTTTATGCAGCCACATGGCCCATGTCTGTGGGGACTCCACACACAATGGACTGCAGCTGGGAACACATGCTAAGCTAGCCAGATGTTGGACTGGACTGGGCTTTGATATAGAACAGACATTCTGGGCAGTGGCCTTAATTGCGGCCCTGCTGGACAAGATTGGACTTCTTCCATGATCAGACGGACAGAGATGGGGCCTTAATTTTATGTCGTCAATAAAGCTTTCCACGAAACCCCATCCTCCCGTGGGGGCCTCAGGAAATTCTTTTCCTCGCAGCACCCAAGAACTCCACTTCCACTGATAACAGGTTGATTCTCTCCATCTATTTAGTCGGTGTATTTTGAGCTTCAGTGTGTCCCAGGCATTGCTATGTCTTGGTGACATGAAGAGGGAGTTCCCTTTGGGTGCCTAACCTTGAGGAACATAGAAAGTCTAGAGGAGAAAACAGAGAAGAGCCCGAGGAAACCCTAGTGAGGCCAGCTCTAGTGGAGGTGTGTAACTGATATTCAGAGCTGGTGGCCCCGTCTCCAGAGTCCTTCCATTTTCCACGGATAGCATGCCACATATTTATTGTCGGAATCCTAAAGGAAGGAATTGCAAAACCAGTTTGTGAAATTCTGCCACCTGCTATGTGTTGTAAAGTTTGTTCCAAGGCAGAATTGTCGAGAGAGATAGACTGATGTTTTGATCAGTTTTGATAATACTCTTCATAAAAACAAGTTCTGTAGTTTAGTGCTATCAATACAAACATGGGTTAAATGCTAATATTAGTTGAATATACAGGGTGGGGCAAAAGCAGGCTTACAGTGGTGAGCACACCAAACACAGGGCTTATTCTTTCATTATTATTATTTATTAATTATTGAATTATTTTCCACATGAACAATGGAACACCTACTTTTGCCCCATCCTGTATTATGTATAAGTATGTGTTTATGTATATGTATGTCTGGCTTTTTGATGTGTGTGTATTAATATCATGATTTTCTCTTATATGTAAACCGTGGACTTTGAGACAATCAATGTTTAAACTTGCAACAAGGAAGAGAAATAATGAAAAGGAACAATGGCTTTTTGTTTTCCCAGTAACTAAATTTACCATTGTTCTGTGAACTCAACAAATGACCACAGGATGTGAATTTAATCAAGTTGTGCCTTTGAACAAAGGTATCCTGGTTGTAGTGGAATTTTTTACTTCCCATTATCCTGTTCACATGTCTCCCTGTATTTAAATGAGCAGTTCACCACGATTTAACCAAGTTCACAAATAATAATTTCAGTACTAAAGAAATGGGCTTGGGAAACAAAAGGAAGCTATTTCTGACTCTGTCTTCTAGTTCAGCATTTGAAGTCAAAGATTTTACCTTTTACTGGAAAAATATTCTTCTGTGTCAGGTGGCCCCTTTAAAATATAACCCCTTCAGTGCAGCCCGGATTTAATTGGAGCACTTTGATGGGCAGTGAGTCAGGGTGTATAATCTTAATCTTTAATCTCCTCAGTTGCACACAAGTACAATTCTCTTTGACAATTTAAATAAAAAGGTTTTGTTTGTTTGGTGTTTTTTTTTCATCCAGAAGAAACTAAAGCGTTTAGTGGAGAACAGTTTAGAACCAGAAGTTTCCTTAGAAATGTTGGCTTTCATTTTATGGATTGTTTTTCTTGATTGCTTGGAAATGTCTTGCCTTCGATTCCCTTTTGGCATCGCCTGTACCTGTCACCTGTGAGAGAAAAGCTCAGTATCTGTGTTGCTAGTGGTCTCTTACACTTCATCAGTGCTGAGGTCCAGCTACTCTCTCGAGTCCTTTACATGCACATCCCATTTAGTACTCACATCACGCCAATGAGGAAACCAAAGCCTGACGATGAAAGCAGTTTTCCAGGGTCACATTTAGCTTCTGTCTCTTCAAGTCCATCCTTTACACCATGACTGCAGTAGAGCTGCGAGAGGTTTTCTGCCTGTCCCAGGAGGACACGCACCAGCTAAGCCCAACAGCATATTCACTGCAACACTGTCGAAATGCTCTGGCACTTATTGTTGCTAATTGAGACTTTTAGCTTCATTCCATCACTTTTCCTCACATTGAAATGTATTGATTGTCATGCTTATTTAAATACACTAGAGGCCTGGTGCACTAAATTCATGCACGGGGGAGGGGGGTCCCTCAGCACATCCTGCACCCTCTTGTAATCTGGGACCTCTTGGGGCATGTTTCACTGCGGGATCAGGCCTAAACCGGTAGTCGGACATCCCTCTCACAGTCTGGGACCGCTGGCTCCTAACCACTTGCCTGCCTGCCTGATCACCCCTAACCACTCACCTGCCTGCCTGATCGCCCCTAACCACTCACCTGCCTTCCTAATTGCCCCTAACCACTCTGCCTACCTGCCTGATTGCCCCTAACCCCTCTGCCTGTCTGCCTGATTGCCCCTAACCCTTCTGCCTGATTGCCCCTAACCGCCTCTGCCTTGGCCCCTGCTGCCACGGCTTTGTCCAGAAGGACATCCAGAGTGATGTCCGGAAGGTCGTTCGGCTGTCTGGTCTAATTAGCATATTATGCTTTTATTATTATAGACAAGGAAATGGTGCCTCTTCATCTCTTCTCTTGTGTGAAAGCTCCATAGCATGCCTTTCTGTTTGGAGGTGCATTCCACAGTAAGATAAGCAAATAAACACTTACATGATAAAGTTTTAAGTAGCTTGTGAATAAAAATTAAATAAATAAACTAGATGACAGCAAGAAAAACAGGTTCAAGAAACTTACTGTCTTTCATCCTAACATCAAGGTAAGCAAGGGCCCGGATGGTATCTGTGAAGTTGCAAACACAACCTCATCTTTTCAAAGGTTGATTCTAAGAAATGGCTTCTTTTGTTCCTAAGCCTGAATCCATTAGACAACACTGGGATTGCTAGGAAAGCAACTATAATAGTGAGACCAGAGGTTTTCTTGTTGTTGGTTTGTTTGTTTGCATTGAGAGAGGAATGCCAGCTGCTACAGACCACTTGGAGAGAAGATTAGAGATGAGTTAGAAGTGTCCTTTAACGGAAGGCATGCGTTTGAGTGGCAGTGGCTTTGAACAGTAGAAGACAGATGAGACCTGCAAACAATTGTGTGTGATCTGATAGGAGGGAAGGAAAAGAAGCTGACGGGAAGCCTTCCTCTCCCTCCCTGGGCTCTGCGACCTCAGCACGGGGTGCAAGGAAGACCCCTTAGTCGTGCCCTACCTGTGCTCTGCAAGGCAGCTGACCAGCACATTAAGAATTAAATATATATGGAAAGTGTCTGAACACACCCAAAATATCGGAATTTTCTTTCTCCACTTGCTGGACATAAAGAGACATGTTTAGGCCACCAAGGTGCTTTAGGTACCACATGAGCCTGGTAAGAGAATTGAGATTTGGCTTAGTTAAGGTAACAGTTCCCCCACAAAGAGTGTTGTTACCTTCCTGGGTACTTGGGGTCTTACTCATCTGTTGGACCAATTGGATACCTCTTCTCTCCTAAACAAATAGTGCTTAATGGAGAAGGAACAGAGAAAAGCAAGTTATCCCATGTCATACTGCTCCATTTGACTTCATTTTGAAGATAGTGTCCTTAGTGATCAGAGCCCAGATGTGTCTCTGCTCCTCCTGCTCCAGGCCCTGCTAGTCTGCTGTTTGAGGATTTCACCTTTTTTTCTTACGTATTATTTATTCTCATCCATGATCTGGTTCCAGTCTGCTTTTTTGATTAATTCTAACTTGGGGATATTTTTTCCCATTGCTTTTCAGAGAGAGGGGAAAGGAAGGGGGGGGGGTTAGGGAGGGGAGAGAGAGAGAGAGAGAGAGAGAGAGAGAGAGAGAGAGAGAGAGAAAGAGAGAGAGAAAAAAAGAAACATTAATGTGAGAGAGGCACATCGATTGGTTGCCTTCCGCACATGCCCCAAGTAGGGACAGGAAGCGAACCCGAAACCCAGGAATGTGATCTTGACTGGGAATGGAACCTGCAGTCCTTGGGTGCACTGGTGCTCTAACCACTTAACGACACTGTCCAGGGCTCAGTCTGCTTTTTAAAGTAATCTTCCATTACTCCTCATCAGTACTGTTTCCTGCTGCCTGGAAATAAACGGTGAGTTCAACCTTTTTTGCCTTTGTTGTTCCTTTGGCCACTTCCTAGAGTACGAACATCTGTTTTGTTTGTTTTGTTTTATCTTTTAATATATAAGTTACACGAATCTTTTAAGGTTCAACCCAAATGCCCATCCCAAATTTTGACTCATACAGTTCTTAGGGAGAATCACCGATAGCTGGATAATGCAGCTGTTTGGGCATAAAGCTTACTTGCTCTGATAGCTTTTAAGTTTCTCGAGAATAGGGAACATGTCTAACCTGGTTTTATATCCTGAGTAACGTTTAAGGTGGGCCTTGTCATTTACAGGGAGCTGGTCATTATTTGTATGGTTGCACGAACATCAGTTTCTCTGCATCCAATTCAGGTTTCCCATCTCCGTTGTAGATCTTTGGAATCTTCTTTTATTTACTTTTATTTTCTCTCTAGTAAGTCTATTCTATGCTCTTGCCTTTGCTCTCTGCGCCTGGAATTACCTTTGGGGAAACATGACACCCTTTTGATTTTGTCTCAGCCTTCCAGTCTAGCATTCAGGAGTTTCTCTCAGGCTGCTCATGTTCTCTAGGTGACCTGGCCCTTGCTCTCATGGACCCACCTTGGGTGTACGTTTGCCATGGGGAACTGGGAGAGTAGAGGATTTGGGCACCCCTGCCCTTACCTTGTACGCGCGGTGCTTCTGAACCCCCCACAGACACTATTTTTGATGGGAGGACTGTCCATTCAGCTTCATGGGAGAGATGATACATGTAGACACTGCGAAGGCTTTCCCAAGGTATGCTTTGGGGAATTTTCTCAGCTTTTGTGGTTCTGCACAAGTTAATTGCCTACTTGGGACAACCAGGGCGGGCTCCTGAACCCTCTGAAAGAAGGAAGCAGAAAACTCTGCCATCCTGTGGGCCTTTGGTGAATGACAGCAGCAGTGCTGATGGTTCAGAAGAGAAAGGCTTTGTTGGGCAGAGCACAGCCCACTCTAGATCCTTGGTCCCTCAGGATTCCCAGCAGCAAGACTCATCCCAGTGACTTCCATTTATTGCCTCCTTAATGATGACACTGTATTTATAACATGTTTATGTGATCCTTACATATCCTAGTATTTTCAAAGTAGAGAGAATTTCAGTGATGTGCTGCTAGTCAGCTGTTTTCTGTCTAAATCATGTTGCTAACACGAACTTGACCTTGAAATCAGTAGTTATGCTTCCAGGGCTGGCTTTGACATCTATATGTGTATACCTCTATCTCCTATGTATGCATCTCCTCTGATAACGAAGGTCAATAGGAAAGTGAACCAGGTAGGTCTATAGTGGAATGCATTCCATGTGTGACATAAGGAATTCCATTTACTTTCCAGGCGCCTTTAATGTACTTCTTAGATAACCTGAGAGAGTGGGATGCTTTTGAGGATACTGGTAGAGCTGCAGTGAAACACATAATCACCTATTTGGGTTTTGGGAGTTTGTCCAGATTCATAAGGACAGTGCAGCTCTGGCAGGCCTAAGTGAAGTCTCCTTCGCCTGACACAGCACATGTGCTGTGGCACCTGGGCTGACTTGTTAAGGAAGCTTGCTCTCTGAGACTTTGTCGGGAAGACTTCCCTGTACTGAGAAGGCCAGGTTGGGCAGTTTCACCAGGTCCCAGGCCGGGAAGGGAGGCTGGGTGCAGGCATGATAGAGACCTCCTTGGGAGAGCTAAGTTCTCTCCTGTTCTCGAGATCATCCCTGGATAAGAGGGGTCCTCGTGGAATAAACTTTGCCTTTAGGAGGTTGAAAGCATATCGATAATGTCTTTTTTTGAAGGTGGCTTATAACAACGTTTCTTTGCCCCAAAACTTGAATTTCCGTAAGGTTTGCTTAAGCTAAGAGTGGGTATTCACAAGCCCAGCTGGCATGGTTGAGTGGTTGAGAGTTGACCTATGAACCAGGAGGTCATGGTTTGATTCCCAGTCAGGGCACAAATCCCCAGTGGGGGCTGTGCAGGAGGCAGCTGATCAATGATTCTCTCTCATCATTGATGTTTCTATCTCTCTCTCCCACTCCCCTCCTCTCTGAAATCAATAAAAATATATTTAAAAGAAAGAATGGGTATTTGCTACTTTATTAGATGACTGACTTCCCTGAAAAATAACATTTAGCCCCTCTGGACCTCTCCAACCCAGAAATTTCTTGCAGGAATTCCAAGGAAATTTTTAAACAAAATTTTTAAACGACTTGTGCCTTGGTGTGTAGGCGCACTTCTGTTCTGTCAAAATAAATTAGACTGGTAAGTCATAAATTAGGAAAATATTTTGTGACTTGTGCTTATTATTTAACAAGTAGAATAAATAGCTGGGCTCCAGAAAATAAAAACAAAACGAACAAAAATCTAAACCAATCCCAGGCTGCTTGACAGCGATCATTTCACTGTTTGCCGACAGTGGGGATGGCCCTTCTGTGGACACGGGAAGCCGCTCCTCTGTCACCCTCTGCTTTTGTTCGCTGGTCCCCTTGCTCCTTCCTGCCTCTGCCCTGTGGGTCGGGTGGGGCGAGCCCTTTCCATGTCTTCACTCCATGTTACAAAGTTTGTCCTTACTTTGCTTTTATCAAGTCTATGAATGACTCCCTTTGTCAAACTTACTGGAATGCCCCGTGGGAGGGATGCTATGCAAAATAAATAAATAAATAAAATAATAATAATAATAATTGTATTGCGTAACTGCCCAGTCCCTAGAGATGCCAGATTGCCATTGGCACAGGAACAGACCCTCCTTCCTGGCAGGTCCTATGAGAGCAGGGCACAGGGCATCTGAGAGGTGGCTCTGTCCTCCACCCCAGTACCACGGGGATGACCTTTACCCCAGCTCTGATAAAAGGCTTATTTTAGATTTCTGAAATGCCCGTCTTTCCTCAGCCCAGAAGGGAATGTTTCCCTGTGTGTCTGTTTTCCCTGCGTGATTCTTTCCAGCTGCCGTTTCTTCACAAATGTCAGGTCTTTCTCTCCTGTGTCACCTTGAGGCAACTGACATTCGTGACTAATTATTAAAAAGGGCAGCCCTTTAGTTTATTTTGGTGAAGACAGAATCCCAGAGAACTCTCTTAGATATGCTATAATTGAGCAGGTGATACCTTCGTATTGGGGGTTTGGAAAGTAGATCCAGAAAGCAAGTTTTTGGCATGGGAGTTGGAGGAGCCAGAAGCTCCCAACATCGTGGACTTATTACTGACACTGTGCGTATCCTCTGAACTAATTCCAGGCCTTTAAACTTAATACCCAACAGACAGGCCAGGCGGTCACCAGGCTTAGGGACGGTCCCTCTTGGAGCAAAGAATCATACAATGAACTCTTATGCAGCTGGCCTTTTTATTCTTCCCTGTAAAATCAAATTAAACCAACTTCAGTTTGGAGAGTGTGGATGTGGGAGAGGAGTTTCAGCACACTCTTGGCTGTTTGATGCAAGCTACAGTGGTTGGGGGAGGAGTCTGGCTATGAAGGATTCATATAAAATAGCTCTAAGAACTAAACTTATTTCAGCATAGGGTTTGATTTTGGTATAGGCAGTTGCATACCATACTTGACACTTCATTATGAAACTTCCATTAATTGGCATACTATGTATGATCAAGTAAAGGAAGTTGAAAATGTGCGGATCATGGTATCAGCCTAGAGCAGTGGTCGGCAAACTCATTAGTCAACAGAGCCAAATATCAACAGTACAACGATTGAAATTTCTTTTGAGAGCCAAATTTTTTAAACTTCTTCTAACGCCACTTTTTCAAAATAGACTTGCCCAGGCCGTGGTATTTTGTGGAAGAGCCACACTCCAGGGTCCAAAGAGCCGCATGTGGCTCGCGAGCCACAGTTTGCCGACCACTGGCCTAGAGCTTCAAAATGAAGGGTGTTCCAAAATATATACGAGTGGGTAGCAATAGCACATGGCAAGGAATGGAGTTGAATATCATTTCTTTGTTTTTTTTATGTTTTTTTTTTTAACATTTTATTGATTTTTTACAGAGAGGAAGGGAGAGAGAGCTAGAAACATCGATGAGAGAGAAACATCGATCAGCTGCCTCCTGCACACCCCCTACTGGGGATATGCCCACAACCAAGGTACATGCCCTTGACCAGAATCGAACCCGGGACCCTTGAGTCTGCAGGCTGACTCTCTATCCACTGAGCCAAACCGGTCAGGGCTGAATATCATTTCTTAAAAAAAGAAAAGAAAAGGAAGAAAAAGGCAACAAACCAGGACAGTGTTCTGCCCCCAGGTGTGAAGGTTTACCCTTCCTGTGTCACGTGGCTCACTGTCACAGTGGACTGGGCAGGCTTCTTCAGAATTATGCCGTGTCATGTGATTTTTTGGCTTTCATTTATGCATGTTCTCCTTACTTATTCTTCTCCCACTTTCCATCTTTGTGAATATTTATGTTTACTCTTTGATTTGTATTCATTCCTGTAAAACATTTTGTTGTTTTGCATGCACGTATTTTTTTCACCTGAGGTGAAATTCACATAACATAAAATTAACCCTTTTTATGCAAACAAAAATCAGTTGCATTGAATACATTCACAATGTTATGCAACCACCATTTCTATGTAGTTCCCATACTCCCATCACCCTGTAATAAAACCCTGAACTTATCCAGCGATTATTCTCTGGAGGAGAATCTGCCTCTAGCTTCTGCTTTCTATTTCTAAGGATTTACCTATTCTGGATATTCCATATAAACAGAATTTTACAATGTGTGTGTGTGTGTATTAAAATCAAGTTTATAGAGGTTTGATTTACATAAATAAAATGCACACCTTTTTTACTGGACCTTATGCATCTTTCATGTTTATTTACAGCAACCCCATGAGGGCACTGTCATCACCCTCGCTTTGCAGATGAGGTTCAGGGAGCTGAGTGATTTGGCTGCCATTGCAAAGCTTCTGAGTGGCAGACAGGATGTGAATGTGGGTGGGCTGGCTCCGTATACCATGCTGCTGACCACGCTGCTGACTACTCTTGTCCACCACCTCCCAGGTCTCTTACATATGCATTTCTGGAGCTTGCTTTTTTTTCACACAACAGTATACTCTTTTTCCACAGTGACAGAAAGTGGCTACAGAGTATTCTACTATTTGCATGTACAATAGTTGACCTGTTTCCCCCATTGGTGGATTTGGGGGATATTTCATGTTTTGGTTATGAATTCTATATTTTTATTTTTATTAAATACATATTTTTGCTATGAATTAGGAAAGGAACTTTCTTAGGACCAAAGAAAGTTCTAAAGTAATATTTTTTAGAAATATAGCTGACCGAGGGGAACAAGCTAAAACACACACGATTCCCCTCAGAGGGAACTACTGTAAAGATTTTTAACATAGCTTTCTAGTATCCTATAAATTCTTTTTTTTTTTAAATAGAAGAAAAGAAAGCCCTTTAGGGAAAGGGTGGTTTGTAATAGAAGGTTTACAGAATATTGTGAACATCTTTTAATGTAATTAACAATAGTGAATATCTTCCAACTGCTTAAAATGTGACAGGGACGCCAAAACTGGTTTGGCTCAGTGGATAGAGCGTCGGCCTGCGGACTGAAGGGTCCCGGGTTCGATTCCGGTCAAGGGCATGTACCTTGGTTGCGGGCACATCCCCAGTGGGAGGTGTGCAGGAGGCAGCTGATTGATGTTTCTCTCTCATCGATGTTTCTAACTCTCTATCCCTCTCCCTTCCTCTCTGTAAAATACCAATAAAATATATTTTTAAAAAAAATGTGACAGGGACTATTTTCAGTGTTGTATACCATTTCACAAGAATCATGTGAGGAATGTGTAGTTATTATAACAGAGGAGAACATTTACATATGTTTTAAATTTATGTAAATGGTTTGTGCCCTCGCTCTCACTATTTCTTGCTTTTAAAATTCAGTTCTGTGTTCTTACGATTAAAGTATTTACCTTGTTGTGTTGCCTAACATTGGTTCCTACCATGAATTTCCTTGTCTTTTCTTCCAACTCCATGCACAGTACTTCAGGGAACATTCTTGTACATGCCCTCGTGGACCTGTGGGAAGAGCCACTAGAATATGTCCAGGAGCAGGATAAGTGAAACATGAGAGTATATACAGGGGTAGGCCAAAGTAGGCTTACTGTCACAATTCAAATAACTAATACAATAATTAATAAATAATAATACAAGAGTAAACTCTGTTTCCTGTACTCACAACTGGATGTTCTCATGCCTAAGTACACAGAGGCAGATTCTCCTCCAGAGTGACTGTGCTGGAGTCCTGTATGTTTTGTGCGGTTTCAAAGACAGGTGTATAAGTGCCTAGAAAAAGGACCAGAAGGATATACACCAAACTGGCAACATCGGGACATGTACAAGGGGACCAGCAGGCAGATGATGGTCAGAATGCACTTGAGCCTTATTAGTCATGATTTGATATATTATAAGGAGAATATTGTTGTGTATAATGAAGGTCAGACCCGGCTGGTGTTGCTCAGTGGTTGAGCTTTGACCTATGAACCAGGAGGTCATGGTTCGATTCACAGTCAGGGCACATGTCCGGGTTGTAGGCTCCATCCTCAGTGTGCGTCGTGTGAAGGCAGCTGATCAATGATTCTCTCTCATCATAGATGTTTCTATCTCTCCCTCTCCCTTTCTCTCTGAGATCAATTAAAAAAAATTTTTTAAAGGTCAGGAAAGATGACCTTTTTCTATAGTTTATAGTTTCCTTCTGTGAACACATTGGGTTGAGATTAGTCACGGCCCATGGGATGAGTTCCTTTGCAGCCTGTTGCTTTTCGAGGCATGCTCTGAACAGCTGTCCTAGTACTGTCTGTAAGCCCTCGCAAGACATTTATTTCAGGTCCCCCCCCCCCCCCCAATGTCAGAGAGGTTAAGTGGTATTCACAAGGGCCAGGGTCAGGAGAGCTGGCCACGTTTGATGTGGAGAGGTGGTGTTGCAGAGGTGGGCTGAAGTAGAAGACTTTTTCTGGAGGTGGCTTATTGGTTTCAGACCAAGGTTGGGAGGAAGTGGGTGCTGTTTCCCTGCAGGTGAGATGGGGAGGAAACATTCTCAAGAACAGTAAGTTTCAGTAACTTCCTTGTGCAAACACTTAACTGAATGAATGTATTAGTTTCGTCTGTTTACTAAGCACAGGGTATTAAGGTGATCTTTGCCAAGCGCTTCTCTGTACAAATGAAAGTGTGTGGTCTTCAAGTCAGGACTCAGGCTTCCTTCTTCTCACCTCTTCTAAAGGGAGAGAAATAAAGATTCGGGTAGACTAAAGTGACGCTTTTTAAACCTGCCATTCAGGTTCCTCTTGGATTTTAGTTTCAATTGAGATGCCTCATTCTTTTTATGGAGCCCAAGTGAATAACAATAAGGCACTTAAATTTTTTCCAATTAGTTTACATTCAAAATTATTTTGTATTAGTTTCAGGTATAAAGCATTGTGGTTAGACAATCATATACTTTACAAAGTGTCCTCCCTGATATTCCCAGTACCCACCTGGCACCATACACAATTATTACAATGTTATTGACTCTACTACCTGTGCTGTACTTTGTATCCCTGTGGTTATTTTTTAATTACCAATATGTACTTCTTTTTTAAAGATTTTATCTTTGTTGTTGAAAGTATTACAGATGTTCCCCTTTTTCTCCCATTGACCCTCTTTACCCTGCACATGCCCCTCCCCAGGCCTTCACCACCTTATTGCCTGTGTCCATGGGTTATGCATATATGTGTATAAGTTATTTGGTTAATCTTCCCCCTACTTCTCTCCCCACAACTTCCCTCTGAGATTGTCAGTCTGTTCCGTACTTTTATCTCTGGGTCTGTTTTGTTCATCAGTTTATTTTGTTCATTAGATTCCACATATGATGAGGTCATGTGATACTTGTCTTTCTCTGACTGGATTATTTTGATTAGCAAAATACTCTCCAGGTCCCTCTATACTGTCTCAAAGGGTAAGAGCTCCTTCATTTTTACTGCTGCATAGTATTCCATGGTGTAAATGTACCACAGCTTTTTTATCCACTCATCACTGATGGGCACTTGGGCTATTTTCAGATCTTAGCTATTGTAAATTGTGCTGCTGTGAACATAGGGGTGCATATATTCTTTCTGATTCAGTGAAATCCCTATTAAAATACCAATGGCATATTTCACAGATCTAGAACAAATACTCTAAAAATTTATACAGAACCAAAAAAGACACCGAGTAACCTCAGAAATCTTAAGAAAGAAGAACAAAGGTAGAGGGATCACAATACCAGATATCAAGTTATACTACAAAGCCACTGTAACCAAAATAGCCTGGTACTGGCACAAGAATAGCCATATAGATCAATGGAACAGAATAGAGAACCCAAAAATTGACCCAAGCCATTACACTCAATATTTGACAGAGGAGGCAAGATTAGACAATGGAGTAAAGAGAGTCTCTTCAATGAATAGTGTTGGGAAAATTGGACAGGTACATGCAAAAAAGTCAACTAAACCACCAACTTTCACCATACACAAGAATAAACTCAATGGATAAAAGGTTTAAATATAAGTTCTGAGACCATAAAAATCCTAGAAGAAACTATAGGCAGCAAAACCTCAGACATTTCTCCTAGCAATACGTTTGCCAATACATCTCCTAGGGCAAGGGAAACAAAGGAGAAAATAAACAAATGGGTCTACATTAAAATAAAAAGCTTCTGCACAGAAGAAACTATCAACAAAATTAAAAGGGAAACCACTGTTTAGGAGAACATATTGGCCAATGATACACCTGACAAGAGGTTAATTTCCAAAATATATAAGGAACTCATACAACTTAACCAAAGGAAGACAATAAAAAAAAAAATGGGCAAAGGACCTAAATAGACACTTCTCCAAAGAGGGCATGCAGATGGCCAAGAGACATATGAAAAAATGCTCAAAGTCATTATCAGAGAGGTGTAAATTAAAATGATGATGAGATATCACTTCACACCTGTCAGAATGGCTACCATCAACAAATCAACCAATGACAAGTGCTGGTGAGGATGCGGAGAAAAGGGAACCCTAGTGCACTGCTGGTGGGACTGCAGACTGGTGCAGCCACTGTGGAGAACAGTATGGAGTTTCCTCAAAACATTAAATATGAAGCTGCCATTTGACACAGTGATCCCACTTCTAGGAATATATCCTAAGAAACCCAAGACACCAATAAAAATATTTTAAATTGATTTTTTAGAGACAGAGGAAGGGGGAGAGAGAGAAAGAGAGAGAGAGAGAGAGAGAGAGAGATGGATCCATTGGCTGCCTCCTTCATGCCCCCTACTGATCGGCTGCCTCCTGCAACGCCCTACCAGGGATCAAGCCTGCAACCCAGGTATGTGCCCAAAATCAACTTTTTGGTGCACAGGACAAAGTACAACCAATTACGCCACACCGGCTAGGGCTCAATAAGGCACTTTTAAAATAATGGTGATAGAGCAGGGTAGTTTGCTACAAGGACCCCTCTAATCTCTGGCTCCATCACCTTCACCACACCCGATAATGGTGCATAATTTGGTTTATAACAGAACCAGTGAGTGTGTCTGAATTTTACTTTCAGAGCTAAAAATAGGAATATTTACACAAATGCTTTGTGCTGAGAGAGGAGATGTTTGCACACAGCTACCCTGAGAGGTTCTTCACCTCAGCCCAGTGATAATCCACGTTTCCTCTGATGAACTGCTTGGAGACAGAAGACAGGATGTTGATGATGCTTTATGAAGTAGACATGTGTTTGCTACTAATAAGTAAGTAAAATAAAAAAATAAAAAACAAACTGGAAGGCTGATGCATATATAAAGTCACATCTCTAAGACAAAAGTGTTTCCTAACACCAAATAGGGGCAGGGACTCACTGGTTAGAGTTTAAAGGCACAAAAGTGTGGTTGAAAAGGCAGAGCTTCTGGCTTATTTGTTGTTCCCAGGGTTGGTGAACTCTGTTTAAACTGGAAAACAGAAATGACCCTTATAAACAGTTGCACACATCCCATAAGTACCTGATGGATGTGTGCTAACCAATAAATAATTAATACTACTTCCTCTTGACTCGCATGGTTGAAATAAAGGATAGTCACTCTAATTGCAATACATACTTGTTCTTGAGCAGTTAAGTTGAGCAATCCTGCCACATTTAGTAACACTCTTGAGATGAAATAGGTGGGTTTGTCATGGTTTGCCTTTTTGGGTGAATCTAAGTTAAAACCTTTTTATTATCTAGATTTATAGCTCCTTGATAATCTTTTGTCCTAGAATATTAAAGGTGCAAGATTTTTAGGTTGGGTTGAGAGGAACTGACGTTTCAGTTTGTCTGGTGTGGTGTGATTAGATGACCATAGAGAAAATGGGCTAATACTCTTTCTCTGTAAACTATGTAATGTTTGCTCAGGATGGAAATTTTGGCAAGCACATTTTTGCTGTATTTCAGAGAAAGACAAATGGAATAATAATTAAATTGTATATCATTTTGTGTAGATTGTCTTTCAGATAAAAAGAAAACAAAAAGGAGATTAAAGATTTTTCCAAGTGCAGAATTTAGAGCCATTATTCAAAGTGTGACAGTTTGCTTTACTGGTAGATAAACAAATGGGAATGTGTGTCTTGATATTTCTTTGTAGTTCGTCTAATCTGAGAACTGGTAATGAAATCTGCAACACTTGTAGTCTCGAATTTTTTATGAAACCACACGTTTTCTTTCTTAGCTGTTCTCTGAACCTGTATGTGTGGGCCTCTTTCAGGAAGCAGTGGAAAAAAAATGGTGATAAATGACGTTTGAAGTGAACTTTTGTTATTTGCATTGCAATCCTGTAGGTTTAAGCTTTTAATTTTCACAATTGTAGATGGTATTTGTAGGGAGTGTTAATTTCCAGTATGTTTTGAGGAGTGGCAATATGACCCTTAAAAATATGTAAACACATGCCTATTTTATCTGTTCTGATGTCTTAAGAGGTGACATGCCCTTGCAGCCTGTGTGTGCATTGAGATTTGTATCAGTTACATTAGTATCTTATGGTGAGAGAAAAGTTTCAAAGTCATATATCTAAGTAGACATTCAACTTCATGATTAAGCCTTTGCGACACCCCCCCCCCACCCGCCCCCAAATAAATGTGTGTTTTTTTTCTGGTGGTTTTGATAATTTCCATTATTCCTTTTAAAAGAATATTAAAATTCACTTGACTTTTGCTTCAGACTTTCATCGCCATCAATAATATCAACCTGTTCTATACAGCTTCCTCAGCCAGGCCTGGGGATCCGAAGGAGAGCGGCCCAACCTAAGGTTCTGGGGTTAACCAGAATGGAAGGTAGATAGGCTCCTCTGGATTTAGGTGGAAGTAGGTGGAGAGTTTGATTTTAGATGGATTTTTGGTACCCTGGGGATGTCCACCGAGCTTGTTCCATCAGTTAGGTGAGGCTGGGCTTTGGTGTGGTAACAGCAAATCCCAGAAGCTACCATAACAAAAGTGTGTTTCTTGCTCTGAGTCCTCTGTGAATCTGGGAGATGCTCCAGGTCAGCTGTCCTTCCTGCAGCAACTCAGTGATCCACGCAGCTTAGGTCTTGTGGCTTTGTCATCTGATTGCTGCAGGAGGGGGAGGAGTTGCATTGTAAAGAGCCACTCATTACTGCTCATATTTCAGCCATATACATGGCCCTGTCTTTTGCAACGTAATGCAGTGCTTTTGTGCTTAGGAAGGAGAAATGGTGAGCCCCGATAATGTCTACCACATGTTTCTAATTGGGTATTGGGATATCAGAGAAGAGATATGAACTAGAGATGAAGATGTGAGGGAAGTCATCTATAACACAGGAAATGGTGGAGTGAATTTCTAAGGGAAAGTGCACTTAGAGAGGGTCTAGGATTTCATGATGCTTTCTCTGCACGTAGCTTTCTCCATAACCCAGGCAGTATGGTGCTGCAGAAAAGTATAAGGATAGCTGTTGCTGCTTCCAGGAAAGTCCAAAAGGTTCTGTTGGTCCTGTTGTTGACTTTCATTCTGTGTTGACATCATCTGCGTCTGCCTCCAAAAGTGTACTTGCACTTGGTCGATAGATCATTTTAGGGTGGTGTGATCTTGTAGGTTAGCAGATCCTTAAATCTTGATGACAACAGGTTGTCTTAGCCAGAGCTTAGGTGGTGAGCTGGTAAAAATGCTCATTATTATTGTTGTTATTTTTAATCTTAATGGGATTAGGAAAGAGTTTGTATGTACTCTTATGCATATTAAACATTATGAGGACACTGATTCTATTATCTTTTTCCCCATGAGTGTTTGTTACTTGGCCTTGGAATGTGTAACCATACTACTACTGCTACATTGCCCAGAACATCCACAGAGAAGCAATCGACTGGGTCAGATGATGAGCCACTTTTGGTGGATATTTACTGCTCTGGTTATTCGTCTCTGATCTTGCCTTTCCTACCCCTATTCTTTCTCCTCAGCAATTCTTCCATTTCCTCTTCCCTCCAGGGTCTTGGGAGCAGGCAGATCTGGATTTGGAGCTTACTTCTATGACCAGCTGTTTGACTTTGGGCAAATCACTCTCCAAGCCTCAGTGTCTTCGTCTGTAATGTGGCGTTAAATAGCTGCCTCATGGGATTCTTAGTTTTTTAGAATGTATGTATAATACTGAAGTACCTGGTACATTTAAATTGCTCAGTAAATGTTAGCTGGGATTACTCATTTCCCATAGTTCAAGGCACATGTTAAATAATTTTTTCTTCCTTACTTCACTAGGCAGTGGATATGATTTACTCCATTGAGCTGCAAAGATCTTCATTGACATTTTGTGTTACTCTTTTTGTAGACATATACTGTGTACTGAGACTTAATATCTCACAGGGCAATGGGTGTGCAAAAAAAAAAAAAAAAAAGGAAAATTAAAAGAAATAATGAAAATCATGAAAATGGCATAAAGATAATAACTCATAAAGTAGCCGTTGATGAGTACTCAGAGGAGAACGTAATACGACATTGGTCTTTTATATAGCTGAGAAGGTAGCTTTCGTTTCTCTGTGCTCAGCAGCTTGCAGGTGTACAGCTCTCTGACTGGTTCTGCATATGGGATGTTGTACCTGGCAAGGCAAAAGAGGGTTTGTTGTGGGGGCCTGTCCTGCATATTGTAGGATGTTTTGCAGTATTCCTGACCTCTATCTATTAGAAGCCAGTCACATTCCCGCACCCCTCCCCAGCTGTAACAACCAAAGGTGGCTTCAGAAACTGACAAATGTCCCAGAGGGTGGCGGGAGAAGAGGTCAGCATCTCCTGAAGTTGGAGTCTTAAAGTGAGTGGATTTCCTTGGAGTTATGCTCCTATATTGGACCCAACTCGTATTCATGGAGTTGGCGTCCTCTCCTCTGGAAGGGCATGGTTGGTCTTCTTGCCTCTCTCTGCCCAAGGGCACCCATCACAGGAGCTTGGAGATGGTGGGTGTGTTCTCTCTCCCCTCAATACCTACCTTGGATTGATCACTATCTTTGAACACTGGATCCTCAAAGATATCTTTGAGAAAACCCTTGTTTTTTCATTCCTTATTCTCTCCCAGAAGTGAGTGCAAAGTTGGGCATCTCTCATAGATCTATAACACTATGAAATGTTAGAGAATGTAGAGACACCTTAGTGTGCTGAGACGAGCACTCCCCTTTTATAGTTAGGGCTCATATGATTTGCTCAAAGTCACCCAAGGAATCTTGACCTCATGTCTGCTGCATGAGGCACTGTTGCTCTGCTCTCTTAACTTCACCCTTGTTTCTGCTGTAGACACATTTCCTGCCAATTTACTAGTACCTGGCCTTTCTGTTTGAGTGACAGGTTCTTCCATATTTTGCCTAGTAGTGGTGGAATGTTGAGGGGCCAGGGTCGGGCGACCTTGGAGGGCACAGAAAACACGTCTTGCTTGTATCTCTCCAGTGCCCGCTTTTAAAGTTCCTTCAGCTGTATATCCTATGGGGTGAGGCCAGGTGTGAGGACCTTGCTTTGTGTACAGTTCCCATCATAGCACCTTGTGTATTTAGGCACTTAAATGCTGATTGACAAGGAGTCTGCCCCTGTTAAACCCTCCAGAACCCCTGTAGTTTTCCTTCTCTGCGAGCGTGTGGTGCCTTTCATAAGCATTTCAAGAACACACATTGGTTCTCCAAATCCTGTAACCTTTTCTTGTGCTTTCAAGTGGCTGCAGACCCTTAAGAGAGTGCAGGCTCTGTGTTTGTCCCTCTTTTTCTGTTCCCATGTTCCAGGGTGTTCAATCTCAGTGTCATGTCAGTGCATTCAAAATGATAAGAAGCCTCAACTCTGACACTGGTGACAGCGTTGACATGTTCTTTCTCATAAACTGAATCCAGCGAAAACACCTTCCTGGGGATGGGGGCCTGTGGAGCCCTGGCTTGACATGACCGGGTCCCACAGGCAAAGTGAGGCCTCTTTCCTTCTTTGGTCTCCATCTCTTCCTTTCTGTTGTTTTCCCGAGGACAGTCTGTTCTGGGCCATCTCAGGCAGGTTGGTCGTTTATGGGTTGTCCAGGTGCCTTGATTTTTCCCTCAGGCAATTTCTGTTCTTAGTGACGGGTCAGGACCTTGATACTTAGAAAGGACATCTGGTTTCTCTCCCACCCCACCTCCTTCTTTTGGGCAGATACCACCTCTGACTCAGAGCTGTGGCTCTCAACTGAGGGAAATGCTGACCTCTTCTCCCGCCACCCTCTGGGACATTTGTCAGTTTCTGAAGCCACCTTTGGTTGTTACAGCTGGGGAGGGGTGCGGGAATGTGACTGGTTTCTAACAGATAGAGGCCAGGAATACTGCTAAACATCCTACAATATGCAGGACAGGCCCCCACAACAAAGAATTATCTGGCCCAACATGTCAACAGTGTCGAGGTTGAGAAACCCTAGATATAAAGGTGTTTGTTTTTTTAAAAAATATTCCCACCAGTGGCATTATATAGCCTCCATGCCAGTATTACATTGTTCCCTATCAGAAGCTCATCTGCACATCTAACCTAAGTCAGTTGGTCTGAAGTGGAGGTGAAAATGTGTGCTCACCATCTTCTGCTTGTGATCATCTTCTCCCAAGCTGATCTGCGTTAACTTTTACAATTTATTCTCTTATAGCCTCCTTCTATTTCTTAATCTCTCAAGGTGTTTTCCAAACTTTACATGTGTTATGTCTCTTAGAGTGTAGTGACCCAATCCAGAGTTTGGCCACTGCTGCATATGACGGAAGTACTTATCCTTGGGTGGAATTGGGGGCGGGGCCACATCTTGACAGACCATGTAAATGACCAGTAGGAGGGCAAGAAAACAGTTGGTTACTTCTGCTTATAAAAGGGAGTCACATGGAAGGAAACTTTTCCACATCGGAGAAACCTGGATACAAATCTTTGCACTTACGAAAAATGACATTGGGCCTCAGTTTTCTCAGGCATAAAATGGGAATAAAATACTTCTAGGGTTGTGGGTCATATAAGTGAATGGGATCCTTAGCACATGTGAGTGAACGGGACTTGGTGTTTTAACTTACTGTGCCCGTGATTTCTGTTGGACAAGGAGAGGCCTCAGCCTTCTTAGGAAGCCTCATCTCTGGCTAGTTGTTTTCTGTTTTTCTGGGACCAGTGACAGAATAATGTTTTAGAGCTATTTCAAGAAGGACAAAACTGTTCTTTGTTCTTGTTTTTAATGATAACTAGAGATATCTTTTTATTGGATGGTCTCCTTGAACATTACTTTGTCTTAGAGTCCTAAGTCTTTTGGGAACCAGCTCAGAAACCCAGGCTGGAAAAATCTCCTGGTTCATTGGCCGAGGGACTTGTGATTTGAGGTGGGGGTGGGGGAGGTTGGACAGAGGTGGTGTTTATTCTCAGTGGGGGTTTTGGAAGGCTTTGGGGGGGAAAAAGAAGTAAGACACGGACAGGATTTTCCCCTCAGCTACGAATTGCATTCCTTTAGGAATGGGATGAAAATGACCATATTCCATAGACTTGCAAATTGTTTGTGTCTAGTTCATCTTTTCTCTCTTGTGGTAGGCCTGGCAATATAGACTATTGGCTGCATTCATATTTTAAAGAGTTTCTATTTGCAGTCGAGGTTCGAGGGGTGGGAGGCTGGCTCACCAGTGGACGTGTGAGGACCAGAGCTTGCTAACTCCTGGAATGCATGTTTGTAATTTCCTGACATAAGGACAAAATAAACACCCCAGGCTCGCCCAGGAGTATATCCCAGTGCTCCTCCTGTGCCGCAGCGCTGGGCCTGCGAGCGTCCTCAGAGAGATCTTGTTCTGTGGGGTGGTTTCCCCCGCACTGTTCTTTCAGGCACAGTCTTGCTGCCAGCCAAGGTTGGGCCCCTGCAATGTGGGCTTCGAATCCAAAATATTTAAAAAGAAAATCTTGGAAGGAATTTTCATCATTTATTTAATAAATGAAAGTGTGAGGTAGAAATTAACAGTCAACTGGGGAGTGTAGCTGGAAAATGTAAACCATGTGAGATGTGCCTTTAGAGCTTTAACTCCTTGCTAACATTTTTTTTCCCTCTAAGAACTCCCTGGAAAGTTCTGTCGGTTGAATTTAATGAGTTTGAAGTTGTGACTGTGAGTCTTACATGAAAAATATATAAATCAAAGACTGAAGTTGTTCTGGTTGCTGTTTCTCAATCCCACATAGAAGAGGTTTGTTAAATAAGCCTTCGCCTGACTGAGTTAGTAGATGGTTCTCTTAGAGATTGTTGGGTCCCTGAGCTCCCGGCAGTTAGACATTTCTGTGGGTTTCATCACAGTAAAACCGAGAAGAGGACCTCTACTTATTTATAAGCTGGTGCAAATATGAAAGGTGAATGTTGAATGGTTAGGTGGCAGTGAAAAATGAGAAAGAAGGAACCAGCTGAGCTGAGTAGTTTTTAATTCCAATTTTAGTTAGCGGTGTCCTTTCAGTACATTTGATTTAGAGTTGAGAGTGAGGTGAGATGCTAGTTGGGTATGCATGTTTCTTGTAGATTTATAGTGTGCTGATTTCTTAGCTAATGGCATTCATTTAATATTTCCATGGATTTTTTTTTTGTGTCTAGTTAGTCATAGCCTTTGCCACTTCTTAAATAATTAGGTATATAGTTTTTGATACACAGATGGAAAAAAAAAGCATGGAAATGTTATTTTAAAGTAACATTTCTCCAGAGAGAAATGAAGGTGAATAGAAAATACACATTTTTGTTGTTGTTGTTGGCCCTACTTGGTCATTTTGGATCTGGCTGGAGAACGTGCGGAATTGTAATGCAGGTCAGATACTATCGTGAAACATAATATGACATCCAGATCCCCTTATATGTTTATAGCCAAACATTTCCAAGGCCCTGCTGACAGCTTAATTATTTCAGGCAGTATTTGATATGGCCAAATACCAGTTGTCCAAGGATTTGGACGTCCTTTGGAGTCTGTCCAGTGGAAGCCCTGGCAGAAGATGTGAAAGTCTGCATCGATATAATGTTAAAATCCAGGGTTGACGTTTCCCGTTTCAAAGGGACTCATCATGGAACGCCTTAAAGTGCCATTTCTCCACCAGTGACTTTGAAAAAGGTGCAGTTAACACAATTCCTTCAATTTTCAGGGAAGAAGTTCCCTCATGATGGGATCCAATCTGTGCTGTGGATACCACCACGTTTTCTCCTTCACACATCCTCCTGACGTGGTTGGACTCATGTTAAGGACAGTGAATAGAAACATGGGAGAGGTGACCTATTTTGGTCTCCGAGGCTGGCGGGCGTCTTCAGAGACTCCTGGCCTCCTTTTAAAGCTATAGACAAGCTTCAGTGGAGCCAGCCCCATGTCTGCTGGACGGTGTAACCCCTTGAGCATCGGGGTATCAAGGGATACGGGATTCTTGTTTTAAACCTTTCCTGAAGCTAAAGCCCCGAAGTTCCCCCACCACTCAGCTACTTTTAGCATTGCCTAAAATACGGTGCCATAATGAAGAATCTGGAGGCCAGCTGGGAAAGTGGCGATTGCATGAGCATGTGACATTTTTTCTAGACATGCATTGGGGAGTTAGGAAGCCTTAGGACACCTTTAGAGCACAGTATAGTATTCTCTCCATGTGTAACATGTGTCTCTATGTTATTTATATGTCTAAATTATCTAAACATTTAAATATAGTAAACTATTTTAATTAATGCAGTACTATTCTTAAAATATTCAGAGAGTTGTCCCTTAAAGTGTAAGTGTGTCATCTGTGGACTCTTGAGAGTGCTTAGCCACCTGGCGAAGGCTAAGGCTGTGGTGAAATTACAATGCAGAGAATGTGATGTCCCATCTGAGTCCATATGCCATTCATTCATTGAAAACAAGAACAGTTCACACTCTCTGGTGCAGGTTCAGCTGGTTTCTTGTTGTGCTTTATGAGTTATCCTAGTAGCCTAGGTGAATAATCCCTGAATGAAAATGATGTATTTCTTTCTTACTCACTTGGTTTAGCAAATCATTGACATCTAGTGATTTTACAAGAGCCTCGACGCTTTATGCATTTGGCATTGTTTTAGCTTTTATTTGCACCAAAGGGGGGCGGCTGTTATCTCTTTAAAATTATTGTACAAAACTGAGAGGGAGGAGGATTCAAATGTCCATATTTAGGCTTAAAGGCATTAATTTATGGTTCAGTAACAAGTTGGGATGTCGTGTTGCAACGAGTATAATTATAAACACATTTTAAAAGCATGAAAAATGTTTACAGTCTGTCACAATGCAAATAGCATAATATAGAACTATAATTATTATGACTCTATGTGTGAGTGTATATTACTGTATGTGTGTCTGTGTATGAATAAAGATTAGAATATAATATGCTACCCTGAAAATAGTTGTGTTTGGATAATGAGATTTTTTTTCAATTTTCTTTTTTAAATCACTACCCAAAGATAGAATATATATATATATATATATTTAATTGATATGAGAGAGAGAGAAAGAGAGAGAGAGAAAGAGAGAGAGAGAAAGAGAGAGAGATTGAAGAGAAGAGAAGAGAAGAGATGAGAAGAGAAGAGAAGAGAAAGAAGAGAAGAAAGAAACATTGATCAATTGCCTCCCTTAGGCACCCCGACCGGGGATTAAACCCCCAACCTAGATATGTGCTCTGACTGGCAATTGAACCTTTGGTGTGTGGGACGACACTCCAACCAACTGAGCTACCCAGTCAGGGCTGAGAGGTGGGGTTTTTAAAAACATGTTTAAAAACACTCTTTTCCATTATGTTTAGTATAGTTTAATTTTAAAGAAGGGATGAAAAAAGTTTCATTTGACTGGTTATTTCTTTTAAGCTTCCAAAAGTAAAATAGTGGGATGGGGGAAAAAAACAATACACTTTCAAATACCAAATATTTATATTTGTTTTGTAAAATGTTTCTTCATAGGAGCCAGCGCACATAAATGTGCCTTTGGAAGAGGTGACTGAACAGTGCTTTTCCCTAGGACTCTCTCTTCAGTATGTGAAAACATCCCCACTCTGCTTGCCTCTCCTCACTTAGAAGTAGGATATGGCAGGAAGGGGGTGTACACATCTCCTCCCCTGCACCCTCACGCTTCCTTGTTCTTGATGTCAGAGGTTGATGGAACAATGCATGGGGACCCGAGCCTTTGAAATTGTCATCTGGAGCAATAAGAATATATTCTAGTGGATGGACCAGCTCTGGTGGCAGAGTTTTTGCAAAGACTATTTATTACAAAATGCAGTGACGATTAGTGATCATGTATTCCATTTTAGTGCCTGAATGTTTCCCCCCCAGATAATTTTCAGGAGGACAGGGCTTCAGGCCCTTTATATATGTGCCCCTCCTCTTGGAACGCCTCACCTATGGAAGCTTGCATAGCAGCTCCTTCTCATCAGCCCAGATGCCACCACCTCAGAGAGGTTTCCCTGACCATCATAGCTCAAGTGCTCCACCCACCAATCAATGTCATGCCTTACTTATATTTTTGTCACAGTACTTATGACAAAATGAAATGATATTACTTATGATTGCTAATCCCCCAGCCCCCAACTAAAATGTAAACTCTACGGAGGCAGGTGCTTTTTGCTCTCTGCCTCTTTTCCAGCACCTTAAGTAGTGCCTGGCACATTCTAGAAGCTCAGTAAAATCTGCTAAACGAATAAACAAGTACATATTCCCTGTCATCACATGTTTGTATGAGCTGTAAATTGACGTTCTGTCCAACTTCAAGATGCTGTTATTCTCTGTGTGTTGGAGATGTTGTTACAATGATCATACATACTAGTAGATCCTGTGCTTCAAGCACTTCTCCCACCCCATCTCTATCAATGGTGGGGGCGTTGTGATACCTGTCTGTCCATTTTGTTCTCCTTACTGGGACTGGAAGGGCTGAAGTAACAAAGTGAAGCTAATTGACACACGAGGAGACTGAATCTAAAACTTGGGCTTTTCAGGATTTTGGTTTGTATACTGTACCCAGAGCCTGGACCTGAGGGCCTGGCCATAATCACCAACAGGCTTTTATTAACATTACTAGAGGCCTGGTGCATGAAATTCGTGCACTGGGAGTGGGGTGAGGGCCCTCAGCCCCTCCTCCACCCTCTCGCAGTCCAGGACCCCTTGGTCCTTACTGCCCTCCTGTTCGGTGCTCCTTACCGTTCGGTTCACTGCTCCTTAGTGCTGCTGTGGAGGCGGGAGAGGCTCCTACCACCGCCGCTGCGCTCGCTACACGTGAGCTCAGCTTCTGGCTGAGCAGTGCTCCCCCTGTGGGAGCACACTGACCACCAGGGGGCAATTCCTGAGTTGAGCGTCTGCCCCCTGGTGGTCAGTGTGCATCATAGTGACCGGTCGTTCTGGTCGTTCCACCATAGTGGTCGCTTAGGCTTTTATTATATAGACTAGAGGCCTGGTGCATGAAATTCGTGCACAGGGGCGGTGTGTGTCCCTCAGCCCAGCCTGCACCCTCTCCAATCTGGGATCCCTCTCACAATCCAGGACTGCTGGCTCCCAACTGCTTGCCTGCCTGCCTTCCTGATTGCCCCTAACCGCTTCTGCCTGCCAGCCTGATTACCCCCTAACCACTCCCCTGCTGGCCTGATTGATGCCTAACTGCTCCCCTACCAGCCTGATTGCCCCTAACTGCCCTCCCCTGCAGGCTTGGTTCCCCCCAACTGCTCTCCCCTTCAGGCCTGGGTACCCCCCAACTGCCCTTCCCTGCAGGCCTGGTCGCCCCCAACTTCCCTCCCTTGCAGGCCTGGTCCCTCCCAACTGCCCTCCCCTGCTGGCCATCTTGTGTTGGCCATCTTGTGTCCACATGGGGGCAGCCATCTTTGACCACATGGGGGCAGCCATCCACATGGGGGTTGGAGTGATGGTCAACTTGCATATTACTCTTTTATTAGATAGGATAGAGGCCTGGTGCACAGGTGGAGGCCAGCTGGTTTGCCCTGAAGGGTGTCCTGGATCAGGGTGGGGGTTCTCTTGGGGCATGGGGCGGCCTGGGCGAGGGGCCTGTGGTGGTTTGCAGGCCGGCCATGCCCCTCAGCAACCCAAGTGGAGGCCCTGGTATCAGGGATTTATTTATCTTCTATAATTGAAACTTTGTAGCCTTGAGTGGAGCCAAGCCTCCTGCTTGCTCCATGGCCGCAGCCATTTTTGTTGGGATTTATTTATCTTCTATAATTGAAACTTTGTAGCCTTGAGTGGAGGCCTAGGCCGGCCAGGCTGTGTGGAAAGCTTGGCTTCCTCCATTGCTGGGGGCAACTCAAGCCTCCTGCTCTCTCCAGCTCCGTGGCTGCCGCCATTTTTGTTGGGATTTATTTATCTTCTATAATTGAAACTTTGTAGCCTTGAGTGGAGGCCTGGGCCCACCAGGGTGTGCGGAAAGCTTGGCTTCCTCCATTACCGGGGAAACCCAAGCCTCCTGCTCACTCCGTGGCCACAACCATCTTGGTTGGGTTAATTTGCATACTTGCTCCTGAGTGGCTGGTGGACTTGGCTTGTGGGTGTAGCAGAGGTATGGTCAATTTGCATATTACTCTTTTATTAGATAGGATGTGCAGGAGGGGTCATCTGGCCAGTGGACATGGCAAATCAAGGATGTAGTTAGCCTTCTAAGAGCTTAGTGTTCAAGGTAGATGTATTAGTTGACCCAAAATGTGACAGCAAAGACAGAAAACTAAATACTATCATTTATTTGTGTAGTAAATGAAACAGAAAAGAAATGGACAAGTTTATCTGTTAACAGGTCAATTTAAAAAGTACTTATCAAAACAAATCAGCCTAGCTATAAAAAAAAAGGTAATAAATGATTTATAAGTCCTAGTAAAACTTATAACATCTACTTCCCATTAGAGATATGGTCACAGATATCAGGATCTCATGCTGTAAGAAAGTAGTTTTCATTAAAAAACAACAATATTTGTAATGGTTCTTTTCCTGGAAATATTGTACCAGGTAATTTATCTATGTTGAATTTAAACAGTATTGCTATGATCAAGTTTAGTTATTTGGTGTGAGTGTGACTGGGGGCCCAATATATGTTAAATTAAAAGCATATACAGTGATATGGCTGTTCCACTTTGTTTACTGTGTACCCTTACCCAGGATAGTTGAGGAATCATGTTTTCTGGATTAATAAAATAAATTCCTAGATAACTGAAGCCCAACTACTAGTAAATTATAGTTGCGGGAAATAATTCTGAAGTTTCATTGCACTTTATTCATTGAGGCAGGTAAGTATAGTTGTCCTCATCTTTCATTCGTAGTGAATTTCTGAAAATGTACCTAAAAATGGGGTAGTAAACTTACATGTTAAGGGGACGAGTGTTGAATCTTCCTTTTTGAAGGGCTAATGCACATAATGTTCCCAAGTGTGGTTCCCTACAGAGGAATTTGCTCCTCCTGGACTCTTGCAAGCCAGGGAGTGCTACCCCCAGGCTGGTATCTCTCATCCCCGACTCCTCAGGCTTCTGCTTCTCCTCTCCAGTCAGCCACAGGGGACTAGGAGTTGAGTCTAGAAGTTTCTAAACTTTCTGCTCCCCTGTTAGGAGGTGGGTGCCTGAAGACTTCTGGGTGATTTGTATCAGCTGTATCCCCTGGGCTCCTGCAATTCAAAGATCCCCTGGAAGCTTGTACACATGGAGTCTCAGACCCCACCACACCTACTAAATCAGCATCCACCTTTTCACAGGATATCCAAGTGGCCCCGGATGCTCTCTGATCATCTTCCAGTTCTTATATAGTCCTAACACTTTGGCACCCAGACCGAAGACGACGGGAGGGAGAGTTCTCCTGAGATCCTGCCAGGCTCCCACTGGTGGTAACGTGGGATTGTGCCAGTGGCTTCCATTAGGAGGACCCACAGGGTGGGGCTGGTGGAGGCAGGAGCTGAAAGCATGCTGCTGCTTCCATCAGGGCCTGGTGGATTGTCAGGGCCCTTCATGGAGTGTTTCTTCATCTTCCTTCTTACTCAGCCATGTTCTCAGGGCCTGCTGGGATCGCCAAGACACTGCTTTGGACATTTGTGTTCCTGAAACAGCACTCCATGTCCCTCATGCCTCTTCTTGTCTGCTGTCATTTCAGACTGTGGCATCACACCTCCCTGCTTCTGGGTGAGAGTTTGTCCAAAGAGAGGGGGAGAATAGAACTCTATGCTGTGGGGGTTGCACTTACTTCCTGTTGTGTGCTTGTAACTTGGGGGAGAGCCTCAGGTTCTTGCCTTTACTTCCTGTTCTGTGGTTGTAACTGGGGGTAGAACCTCATGTTGCCAGGGAAGACCAGATAAGCAGGAATTTGATTATGAGTAAAATCAAATCGGATGGAGATCAAATCAGGTGGGTGGCATTAACATGAATGGATCCCTCCCCTCCCCGCCCCTTCCTTGAACTAGGAAAAATTGTTTAGTTGCTACTGCTTCATGGATGTGGTAGCCAAGGATTTGATTACCGGAGAAGTGGATCTGAAACAACGAATCATTTCCCTCCCTAATTTTCTGTGCATCGAATCAGGTAGTCTAGTAGTTAGTTGTCAGCGCGGGCTATGAATAAGCAGAGTGCAAGGAGATGGAGTGCCTTAGAGGCTGGCAGGAACTGGGGCTCCATGGGAGCCATGGTGATGGGGGATGGAGAGGGGGTTGAAAGACTTTTTAAAAAAAAACTTGTAGTAGATCTAGTTCTAGTGTCCATCTTGGTATCTAGGATAATCATACTGTTTATAATATTAATGTTAATAGTCAAAACATAAACACTTAAGTGCCAGACGCGTCCATTTGTATTATGGTTGCATGCATTATCTCATTTAATATCAGTAGCCATCCTGTGAGGTAGAAGGCTATTGTCGTTCCCTTTTTATAATGGATGACACTGAGGCACAAACACACAAGCAGCTTGCCTGAGGTCACAGGGCTGGTGGGGCTGTCTGGCCACAGACTCCCACTCATAGCTACTACATGACCAGGAGGAAGTGCAGTGGGGCTGGGCTGGGTTTGGAAGTACAAAGTGAACATTTGGGGAGTGTTAGACATTAGAAAGGGTCATATTAGGAATTCTGTTTGAAAACAGGGTGAAATGAGAATTGAAAAAAAGTAAAGATGCCTGGTTGTTGTTAGGTGGGACTTGGACCAGGCCCCAGCCTCTTGGACTGATGTACATTGTGTGCCCCTGGGCTCCCAATTAAGTGCCTGTCTTAAGCCTTAGATGGACCGTTCTAGATTGGCTGCTTATTGGGCTGGTACAGAGCACATTTCTTCTTTGCCTGCTAAACTCTAATAGGGGTGCTGGGGGAATTCTGGGAGGCTGGCGGGGGAGAAGGGACATGCTCCATCCTGTTTGCTTACCTTTCCCGTCAGCTTCCTTCCAGAAAGGGCCTTCCACTGCAGCAGCAGGGGTATTGGTCTCCATCTTTCCATATCCTGGAGCCAGCCTTCTGTGCTTCTCGGAGATGCCATCACCAGCCAGCCCTAGATAATTGGTCCCAGCCTCATGCGGACTCTCACTGACGGTCCTTCCTCAGAGCTCCTGAGGGGTCAGCACCTGCCCCTCAGCAGTCTGGGGCCCAGCTCTGTGGGTCTCATCTAAACTGTTAGTTTCTGATGACCCCATAACCCCTTTGAATTCCCCAGCCCTAGGCGTGGGTGCTGCTTCCTAAAGTTACTGTGGTCTGTGTCTGTCAGTCTTTTCAGGTCTCTCACACATGTTGAACCAATTCTTTATATATATTCAATGGAATCAGGCCAGTTTCCCAACTGGCCCCTGGTACATGTTCTGAAGACCTGGTGTCCTGGCTGGGGAGCAGGGGAGAGAAGCCAGTATCCTGGGTTCATGATTCTCAAGAGAATAGCGGAATCGCTGGAGAAACTTACTAAAATGCAGATTCCAGGCCTCCAGTGGCAATAATTCTGATTCAGTAGATTGGACATGGGCTCAAGAATCAGCTTTATAAACAGACTAGAGGCCCCGTGCACGAAATTTGTGCACTGGGGGGGGGGGGGGGTGAGTGGTGCGGGAGGGTCCCTCAGCCCGGCCTGTGCCCTCTCGCAGTTCGGGATCCCTCTCGCAGTCCAGGACCCCTCGCTCCTTACCACCCACCTGCTTGCTGCTCCTTACCTTTTGGCTCACTGCTCCTTAGCACTGCCACAGAGGTGGGAGAGGTTCCTGCTACCGCTGCTGCGCTAGCCAGCTGTGAGCCCGGCTCCTGGCTGAGCAGCCCCCCCCCCCCCCCCCCGCCCCCGTGGGAGCACACTGACCACCAGGGGACAGCTCCTGTGTTGAGCCTCTGCCCCTTGGTGGTCAGTGTGCGTCATAGCGACCAGTTGTTCCGCCAGTCCTTCCGCAGTTCGGTTGACTTGCATATTAGGCTTTTATTATATAGGATATCTTAGGTGTTTTTAATGTAGTTACCCAGTCTCAGAGGCTTTGAGAAAATCTGTCTTAATCCAGGGCCTTCTCATGAGGCTATTTCTTTGAGTGTGGGGTTGTTGTCCTGGGGCTTAGAAACAAACTTTACTTATTTTCTTTTTTAAAGAATAGGGGCTTTGGGGGGGGGGGCAGGTAAAGGCATGTACTGTGGGGAAGGGGAGGGTGGGGGGAGGTCAATGGGGGAAAAAAAGAGACATATGTACTACTATTTTTAATACTTCAAACAATTAAAAAAATGTAAAAAAAATAAAATAAAATAAAATAAAAGTAAAAAAAAAAAAAAAAAAAAGAATAGGGGCTTTGGGTATGTTAATTTTTGACCAAAGGCCACCAAGGTCATATGTTGCCCATGGAGCTGAACATCTAACCCTAGTTCAGCCCAATAGCCTCTGATGCAATTTGATGGAGAGAGGAGGTTCCCTCCCAGTTGTGCTGTCTGCTCTTCAGGCCTTGCACTTTCAGGTTGCTGTCGTCCCAGGTTGCTGTCGTTCAGAGGGATACCTTTTTCTTCTTCATACAAAGGCAACATGCATGTAGCTGAGAAGGGGTGAATGCAACTGATGTCAAAGTAGATACTGGCTCTTCCTTTTCCATCTAGAGCCCTTCCCAGGTCCAGGCTTAAGACTGGAGCAGCCATCATACCATATTAGAACCAGGACATTTGTGTCTTTTGGCCTTTGCCAGTGGGTGTATCTGTTTATCTGTGTGAATAGCAATGGACATTCCTTTGTGGAATGTTGGCTTCTACTTGGTCGATTTAATCAGTAAAACGAGTGGGTTTTGCTGAGAGTTGTTGCTGCCCCCTCAGAACAGAACAGGAAGTTTTTTCAGTCTTGCCAGATCATGGGGCTTTGAGTTTGCAGGGTGCAAGGACTTCAAAGTGACCTTTAACTGAGTATAAAAGTCCAGTTTGCTCTGTAGGAATGTGTCCCTCCTGCAGTGTAGGGCCTGAAGTGGTGTTTCCTGAGGTGGATTTTGAGGGCTGTCATCAGCTCCTATCTGTCACCGCTTCACGTTGTTAGGTGCTTTATATCACCTCTTTATACTCCAGTAGAATCACGGAAGGTCCTGCTTTATTTTAGCCTGCCTCGTTTTGTGTGACTCCCGCATGCTGAGCAGTGGCCAGGGGCCTCTGTGAAAGGGCTGGTTCTAGGAGTAACGAGGTGGAGGGAGACTCCATGAGTATGTGAGTCCTACGATGAGGCAGTAGCGAATCTCTGGGAGCAGAGAGGACGTGACTAACTCTGCTTGGTGTTGTTAAGGAAGGTAGCATCTCAAGTGAATCATAGCCAATCCCTGGGACTAGGCTGTCAACAACTGGGTGCCCCCCATCAATCAAAATAGGATAGTCTTTTTCTTGAAAAATAAAAGCCATCACTGATGGTGAGTCTGTTTACTCTAAGTTTCAGGTTGGTCAGCATCAACATTAGGACTAGAATCCTACAATACAGTTTCACCTTTGAGGGGGTCTGCCTCTGAGTGCTCTTCAGACTAATTGTTGTTGTTTTCTTAACTGGCAAATAAATATATTCACAGAGTGATTTTTTTTTTTTTTTTTTTTTTAGCTAGTGTGTGTCATTAAGAAAACAAAAAGTGACTAGGAGTAAATCCCAATATTAATCATGTATTAGAGTTGGCTATGTAACAGCTCCTTATCACCTACAGACCATTCCCTTTTAACCTGGTGCTTGGAATTTCACCGTACCTCCTAATAACATCTCTGGTGATTTTCTTCATGTTAGGTAATCCAATCCACCCCTTTACTATACTATGTACTAAATATAGATTTTTTTAAATTTAATTTTTTGGCTTAGATGTAGCTTGAGGTTCAAGGTGAGTTTATTGACATTTCATTCATTCCAATTTGATTCCACACACCAGTTTCCTTCTATCTCTCTTAAGATCAGAACCCCAGGCTACTTTTTGTTTTTCTGTGCTATCGGATGGTTCTTGCTGAGTTATGTAAGTGCTGCTTTTCTTTGGTGTGAGGTCTGTGATCTCTGAAGATATTAGCAAGCCATGCTTTCCTAAGGGAGGGGGTTTATCCAGGTGAGGGGTGAAATGCAAGTACGTTCACTGAGTGGCCATTTCTCCACCTCACACTGGCATTCATTCATTTATTCATTCATTTATTCCCTAAATATGTATGCTCCAACAACCTCAGAAGGAAGCTCTACTAACTGGTTCTTTTGACGGAGGCAGAGGGACATAACTCAGCCAGCTTGGCTGTCACACAGGCCAGGTAACTTGGGAGGATCAGCTGTTTGTAGCTGCCTTGAGAATCGTGGCTTTCCTGTGCCCAGCGCAGTGTGTACACGAGCTGTGTGCCATTTTTCCAGACAGGCCAGCCATAGCGTCTGTTTTGTAAAGGAATCGTGTGACAAATGGCACAGAACACCCGTCTCACTGTTTCTGTTCTTCGTGTTTGACGTGAGAGTTTACTGTGCACGTGTTCCTTTCACACAGCACACATCACATGGCAGATGAGTAGCTCTGGTACTTTTCTCTTTGTGTGAAATAGTAGGATGAAGTGGGCGGCAACATGTAGTAAGTCAGTTGGACCCATGGATCCGAGTCCACTTCTGTATTATGTTGAACCGTAGGAAATGTGATCATTTTTATCTAGAAGAATGGCAACTTCATATGTGTTGTCTAACAGATAATTTAAAAATTGGACCATCCAGGAAGGAAGGGTACACCTCTGAAGCCAAATAGCAGTAATGCAGAGAGGCAAATCACAGTCTACAGCAAGCTTTTATGTGACTCACAGTATTTTAATACTTAAAAAAATGAATTGCTAACGTTATCACATTGGGAGGTCTCACACAAAATTCTGGATTTTCAGCTTTCCTGCAAAAATCAGACTCTTGCCATGCTAGGTCAGCCATCTCACATAGCGACAATGGGCACACACAGAGCAGAAACTGTATCCCCTGCAGAGCTCACGTGTGTCCATTCACACCTGGGCCAGCTTCTGGCCCTCATGTGACCTCATTGGCCGCAGGGGCTTTGAGGTTGGACACATGTTATAAATAGAGCGCGTAGAGTAAGTTGGGTAAAGAGAGCTGGAAGAAATCATCAGCTGGACCTAAGCCATTGGTCTTGTTTACTACACGCCACCAGCCAGCACCTCCAAAGAGAAAGCCTGAGACAGCCCTGAGAAAGTTAATATTCACTGAGAAAGGACAGGTAAGCATATCATTAAGGAGTCCTTTCACATGCTCAGGAGATGGGCAAATGCTTATTAAACTTCTGTCCTGGAGCTCCTCATTTAAGTGGGGTGTGATGACAGAACTTCTCCCACTGGTCACCATTCATGTCAGAGGCTAATGCAATATACCTTTTTATTTGGTTTATTTTTAAAATCCTGACTTTCATGGGTTACTTTATGTCTTAACTTTAACATAAAGAAATGTTTGTAAATTAATCTACATTTTAAAAATTACCAGATGTTTATTGCAACATTGTTCTTATGGGGTGGGGGGAGGGTGGGTGAGAAACTTGCAGTAAAGAGAGTACTCACCAACAGAAGAAGGGCTGAATAAATTGTGGTACATCAGCAAAATGAAATATTATGTAGCATTAAAATGACAAATTGGCAGGACACAAATTGACCTGGAGGAATTTCCCTAAGGGGTAATACTAGCTAAGATTTAATTAGTGCTTCCTATATGCTAGGCACAGTACCGAGGGCTTACAGTGTATTCATTCATTTGATCATCACAGCCACCCTATGAGGTTGGTGCTATTATTGCCATCTTAAAAATGAAGAAACTGAGGCATGGAGAAGTGGAGAAAGTCATCTGAAGATAAGCAGCTAGTTCATATGTGTCAGGGCTAGGATATGAACTCATGTGCTCTGGATGGACAAAGGTTTTTTAAAACCATTTTTTAGGTTAGTAAAGTACATTAGCAGCAAGAAGTTTAACCATAGAATATTAATTCATAGCTGTTCCTGAATTTTCTGGGTTATTCTCTTATATTTTAGACTCTTAGACTCTTCATGCTATAGGAGACCTTAGAAATCATTTCGGTTTCTGATATTCCAGTTTAGCCCTCCTCCCCCTTTTAAACCAACTGAATGTTTTTGGTAAGCCAAGGGAAACAGTCATAGCTACTTTCCCCTCTTCTCTTTTCCCTTGGGCGCCATATATACTCAGATAGAGTCTACCTCTTTCATGTTACAGATGCAGAAATGAGTCCCAGAGAGAGAGAGAACCGAGCATTTACTGAGTTGATGTTTTCAGGGATGTGCAGCACGTTATGTTTTTAGGCCTTACAAGTATATTTTATTAGGCCCATCGAGGAAGCTGAGGTTTGGAGAGAAATTAGGCCCAACATTACAGAGGGAATAAGGACCAGGGTTGGATAGAATCCCTGTCTAACCTGCTTTTCAAGGGTCTTGCTAATCTCAGACTTGGTCACTATAGTGGCCTGGTTACCAGAGGCCCTTCAGTTGAATCTTGCCTCGTATTGCTGTAAACTTAATTAGAAGGCTTTTGAGAAGTTCTAATTTGTATGGCATTATTTAGCATGGGTGACAGTGGAACAGTGACTTAGAATAGACACTGAGAGGCTTTTGGATTAGTCAGTTCGTGTTGCCATAACAAAATACCAAAGAAATGGGTGCCTTAAACAGTTTATTTCTCACTGCTCTGGAGGCTGGGAAGTCCTGACCAGGGTGCTGGCCGATTGGGTTTCTGGTTGAGAGGTCTCTTCCCTTCCCTTCCTCATTCATCAAGTGAAGGTTGGACTTGATGGTCTTTAAGGCTCCCTGCACCTCTGATACTGTTCTTGTTCTCTCTTTAGTTGAAGGAAATCTTTGGACTCAAAGCAGGGTCTCCCAAATTGTCCAGTGAATGGTTAAACAGTCATCTCAGGTCATGATGTTTCATATTTATTCTCTATGGAGATGAGAAGCTGCCAGTTGTTCTTTAGCCAGCTGTCGTAAAGCAATAACAATTCTCTAGTTGTAAAGCTCTTAATAAAAGCGTCCTCCCACTACTCCCGCCCGCTTTGTAGAATTCGTATTTGTATCCATAGTCTTGCATGCGTCCGTGGAAGTCAGGAGGCTTTTATAGCCAAGGACGTGGCTAGGAGAGGTAGCCCCATATTACATGCACTTGTTTTATCCTTTTGGGAATTTGGTTTCCGTTCCCCTGTTTTTCAGTTCCCCTGATTTGAGAATGTTTGGAATGTGGATTAAGGTGGGAGGGGTGGGATTGGAGGGAGATTTACAACAGGTAGGGCTGAGATGGACTTCCCATCAGCAGCTGGTTAAAGATGTTTGTTGACTTCTCTGCTGGGTACCAGACCCACTGCTAACTAGCTCCTTGTCCCTTTCTGTGCTGCTCCTTCACCCACAGTCTGCTGTTCTGGAGACCTTGACTGGAAAAATGTACTTTGTTATCAGCAGGCTCTTTGTAGTGTCTGGCGCTGGTATCTGGAGCATTCTGGATTGAGCCCAGCACGCTGTGATATGCAGGGCCAGTGAGGCCAATCCAGCGGGCCTGGGAGTAGCCACTGATGGAGCAGGCAGTGAGGTTAGGGACAGGGAGGCCCTTCTCAGCTCCCTCTGACAACAGCACTCGCTCCTGGAGCTGAACTCTAGAGAGAATGAGGCCCACAGGAACCTTCCCTCTCGGTCATTTCTCTTTTCTTCAACCATATAGGACAGGAGAAGATACTTCCTTAGCAAGGTCAGAGGGAGGGAGGAAGGGAGTGTGTGCTGTGGTTTGTGTGAAGCAGGAAATAGTCTGGGGTCTGGCAGACCTGACTCAGGTCCCAACTCAGGTACTTATCAGCCCCATGGGTCAGTTTCTCACATATAAAACGAGGCTAGTAAAAAGCAGAGGCTTGTAGGGAGAATTGTCTGAGTGAAGTGCCTGCTGTGCAGTAGAAGTCAGCATGACCCTCAGCGAACACAGGTTGGACTTCCTGCAGCGGGGATCTTGACATTGGAGACCTGGCTTTGGAGCGTTAGGGGGTTCTGCTGGAGTGGGCGGGTCAGTTAGGGACCAGAGCTGACAATGAGGACGCAGGGCAGGAGAAAGGGCAGAATTTTAGCTCTACAGACCCCCATTCGTGCACTTCCTTGAGGGGTAAAGCCTGGATCTGCACTAGAAATGTCCTGCCTTCCTGTCACATACGTAAGATAACCTAGTGCTGATCTCTTCCTTATGGCCAAAAGATGCTCCTCCTCCCTTTTGAAGATAGTTGATTGGAGAAGTAGTGCCTGGAAAAAACAAAACTGTAAGGAGGATGCTATCTGGTCACTCCCGGGCCCCTTTTGCACAGTCCTGAGCACAGGCTGTGCTTCTCATCGCCAAGTCTTCAAGTGGCAGAGGATCTATGCCATTGGAAGGAGATCTTTGGTATTCTTTGCAGAGTGGAGATGCCTTAACCTAGAGGTCTCTTTTGCCCCCGTGGAATATACTAGTAAATCCGATTAGGAGCTCTTTGTGCTCTGCCACAAATCATTACATGTCTACATTTTGCTCTTTTAAAATATGAATAACGACATGGCTCGGTCTCCTAAGAGTTTGAGTGCATTAGGTAGCGATCGGGAAACCTTAGGAATAGGAAATTCAGTTCACGTGAATGCCGACAGCTTTATAATTACACATTAGCATCCTTTTGCTTGGCATCCTTGGAAGTCATGCTTTCCACTCAGGTTGATTTCTGATTTTCTAATTGTAGCGCAAGCGCAGAAGAAATAGGCTCCAAAGGTGCTCAGAGCAGATAAGTGAGTTGCCACAGTACCTCATGGAAACCCGGAAGGAGCTCAGGCTGAAGCGGTTTGGTTTGGGCTGAAGTGGAAGAAGAGCCTGAGCTTTTAAAAAGGCACTGATGTTAGAAAATATCGGGACCTGAGGATGGGGATGGCTGCTTGCAGGGTTGTGCTTGATGTTCATGTCCCTTGGTTGTGGGCGGCAGTAAGCGCACTGTATCCAAGTGAGCTCTTTTGATGGGGGTCACCTTCCTGGATTGGGAAGCTCAGCCCTGTCTTTGTATCCTGCAGAAAAGTCCAGTGTTTCCTTCTTTCCTCCCTCCAGATAATTATTTCCTACTTAAGAAATTCTGTAAAAAGATGCCATATAGTAATGTTTTGAATACTTTGAATAGAAGACCTTTTAAAAAAGATATTGGCGAAGGGGGGTGTTGTGAATAGTTACCAGGAAGTGTGCCATTTGATAGCTTATGTTGTTTCTATTTCTTTTCAGGCAGCGGAGCTACTGCTGTGGTTCAGGCTGCCCTGTGCAAACCCAGGCAAGAACGTGTGGCAATAAAGCGGATCAACTTGGAAAAATGCCAGACCAGCATGGACGAGCTACTAGTAAGTAAAAGTGAAGGGATATGGGTCTGTGGAATGGGGGCGAGAAGCAGGAGAGGAGAGAGCTAAGGCAGCGTGGTGGGATTTGAGACGTGCATCTCTCAGAATGCAGCCCCCACACTTTTTCCTCCCCTGATTAATTACACTGTACCTTCTGATTGTGTTGCAGAGTACACCGTGCTGTGCTTGGACAAACAGTATTTTGCTCAGCCCTCATAATTCCTGGGTGGGGATGGTCTCAGTGTTGACACTAGTTTATAAAACCAGGGAACAGACCCAGTTAGATGATCTAAGGTCATGTGATACTGACTGCAGGGTGAGGTGGGGAGCTTCTGGCCCTCAGTCTAGAATCGTGACACCAATAGGAATTACTCCCCAAACAGTGCGTTGGTCGTTTTGGCTTTCCTGAATTACGAAATCACCTACAGGTCCCAATTACTCAGAATACTGCAGGGTAGCTTGTGCTTGGCCAATAAGAGGAGTTTGTCGTTATAGTACACGGCAACTTGTACTTCTTATTGTAAATGAAGTACACCACATAAATAATTGGAGCTTGTCAGCGTGGCTATAATGCTGGTAGCATTGGTTGGTTGAAGGAACATTTGCTTTTGGCTTAACTGACTCATTATTAAATGAACAGCTTGGCAAATGGTTTATTAGTTGCCCGGCAAACTGTGAAGGGTTTGCGAGTTTAATCTCATAAATATAGTTGTCGTTCTGCCTGCCAATTTTCTTCTTTGCCTTTTGGCCATTTATTTGAGAATAATAGAAGACCACAGTGGAGGAGTTAACTGATTGGTTATCCCAACACTAATCCCAGTGCAAATATTAGTCCAACAGCCCCATACAAGCTACAAACTATAATGACGGCTGGCTCCAAATGAAGAAGGCTTTTGTTATATTCTACATTAGGAATGGAATACCATTAACAAGAGCTTTTTGTCTTTACTCAGAATATAGCTTTTATTTCAGGCTTAATTACAGCACACTATAGTATAAATTAAGTACAAGGATAGGCTGTACTTTTCCAGATCTGTTTGGCCTTACATTTTAAATTAGGCTACACAAGGCATAGATTTCACTGGGATTGAAGCATCAGATTGCCAGCAAAAACTCAGATTAAAGCAAGGGCTTCCATAATTTAATGTTAATTTAAAAAATGTTGCATACATTGAAGGCTTTCACCCTCTGGGTGCTTTCCTCTCACTGAAACTTACTGTGTACTTGTGTGGTTTGCTGTTACCGTGACCAATAAAATTGTGCCTTTATCATCTGACCGGTTTTCAAGGTCACTTTCCCTGAGTGGAAAAAGTGTTGAACGAACTGTGGGGAGAGTCAGGTCCTGCTTCTGCCACTAACTTGTTCTTTGACTGTAGTCAGGTTACCTAACAACTCTGCCCTGTTTTAAAAGAGAGTTGAATGGGAAGGTCTCTACGATGGCTTTAGGAGCCTCGAATTCTATGGCTATCCTAAGTATACGTTTGTTTTTTAAAAAATTTGGAGTACACCTTTAAACTTACGCATTGTTAGGAAATATCACTGAAGAATTTGCCCGTGTATTTGGTTGTGGTGCTCTGTTGTAGGTCTCGCAGCCATCCTTTGCCACCAGCAGAATACTGTACAGAACATGGCTAAGCTTTATGTTCACAGTGCCTGAGTTCTGGGACCTGCCTTCTGGGCCAGTGCCGTGGTTCCTGGCCTCCACCAGGCTCTCATTGTTGCCCAAAGCATCCGTGTTTCCCTCCGCTGGCTTTTCATTAGCTATCGGCTATAAGGGATGGTAGCTGTGTAAGGGTCCAAGTGGAGGTCACGGGAGACAGTCATTTCAGGCTCTTTTCTCTGCTTCCCTGGGACCAGGAAGCCTATCAGTGTTGTTTGGAGGTACCTGTGATTTAGGCGGAGCTGTCAGTATAAGGACTTCTGCTTTTATGTCTTTATGCTTAACTCCATTAATCTGAGGTCAAAGGATTTGTGGGTTTGCTTATCTCTCCCCCATCCCCTTAATTCCCATATTGTGTTAATATATATGCACTAGAGGCCTGGTGCACAAAATTCATGCACTTGGTGGGGTCCCTCAGCCTGGCCTGCGCCCTCTCGCAGTCTGGGCGCCCTCGGGGGATGTCTGGCTGGATGTCCTGGGGAGTGGGCCTAAGCCATCAGTCAGATAGCCTTAGCACTGCCACAGAGGCGGGAGAGGCTCCCACCACTGCCGCTGTGCTCGCCAGAGCCCGGCTTCTGGCTGAGCAGTGCTCCCCCTGTGGCAGTGCACTGACCACCAGGGGGCAGCTCCTGCATTGAGCATCTGCCCCCTGGTGGTCAGTGCGTGTCATAGTGACCGGTCATTCCGCCACTCGGTTGATTTGCATATTAGCCTTTTATTATATAGGATGATTATCTATTTTCATTTAAAAAGGTATTTTGTTTTATTGCTTTGATCTTTCTTTTATCTTGAGCCTTTGACCTTGATATTTCTAGAGATGGGGTGGGGATGGTGATGGTTTTTTAGGATGTCTTACTGCCAGGTCCTTTGCAAACAAAAACAAATGGAACGTATAGTAGAGGTTGTCTAATGGTGCCAGGCTTTTGTGGCCTAGCTATTGGCACACGAGATTGTGTGGCTCAACGTTGCTGTAATCCTTCCCATTTCCAGCGCTGCTGGTACCCGCACTTTTATTATCTCTGTGGGGTTCACATTTTGGCAGTTTGGACATCCGGTGTCCTCATCATCCTTTAATTCTGTGTGTGTGTGCACTATATGCAGGTCAGTGCTCTGCATCATTTCACTCTGTGCCATGTGTTAACTGGAAGCCATTGTTCTTATAAGAAACAATAGTCACTGGAACCCTTATCTTGTGTGGGTGTTATGTCATAGAAGTCGCAATTATCAACTGTCTGCTGGCTACTGGGACATCTGCCTCCCCTGCTGAAACTGGATCACCTCCCACCCCACACTCTGGACCTGTCCCTACCCGCCTTGAACCTCAGCTCCCAGAGTAAGGTGGGATTTACACACAGAGGCCAGATATGAAGGCACAGCACAGTTTTGGACAGCTGGTCCTGAACTCTGCTTCTGTGTGGGGTGGAGGCTGTTCGTAGATTTTCCTGCCACCATAGAATTAATTTGTTCCAGGTTTGGCTGAAGAAGGATTCAAGTGATTTCATGATTTCCGAAGCAAAGTGATAATTATAGTGCTAGCTTCTCTTAAAATGAAGGGAAGAATGTTAGATGAGATCATTGGTGCTAAATAATTGGCAATTTAAATAAATTTTTTTTTCCATTGAAATGAGCACTGCAATATTCCTCAAAGGCAGTTTGGTTCTAGATATAATATACATGTATTAATTTATTTGGTAAATACTTAACGAGTCTCTACATTGCATTTAGGCCCATGAAAAGGATGAGTTTTGGGTATATATATATATATATATATATGGACAAAACTATATGCTCACTAAACATTCATTTCATTTTAACAGCAATTAAAACACTTTAGAATAAATGTTTTCCTTGGCAACACATGAATAGCACTTAGTTGATCTAAACTGATTATTTTTGAGATGCATTCTTTTAAATTTTCATCTATGTTTTGGACTTTGGCCTTTAACTAGATCCTAATCTTTCTAGGTATGAAGGTCTTGGTGGTTAATTTTCCAGGAGCTAAGGGAGTGTCACTGGTCTGTTCTATATGCCTAACTATCCCACCCTAGATGCTTATATAATTTCTGAGATTTGTTAATCCCACTTTTGTTGTTATCCCCATAATTGCTAATCCTACAGTAGTATAAATGACTATACTTATTTTAACATCCTTTGGGAGATATTTGTAGTTTTAGAGCAGAATGTGTTAAATCCATAATTATTAAACCTCATGAGAGAGTAGGAACTGAACTAGGTGATGGGAAAACAAAGAGGGTTCCTGTTTCTTGGGGAGACTTTGGCTAGTAATTGGGTGTTTTCAATTTTTTTTTTTTTACTGAATTGGTGAGATTTTTTTTTTTTTTTTTTTTTTTTTTTTTTTTTTTTTAGCTATGGCTCTCTTTCTGCACTTTTTCCTTCTGTTTGCCTAGAAATGGTTTAGCAGAGCAATAGGTTCTCTCATTTATATTCCATTGAGGGCGTTCTTACTTTCCAATAGGAATTAAAAATTTGCTAAAAGGGTCTGACCCACTGTCATGCAGACTAGTATATTCTAGGTGAAGATGGCCTCGAGGTTTCTTGAAAAAACTTTGTTCTCTGGTTTGTGGTCAACCTCAAAGGTTAGGGCTGCTACTCCAGGGCACACTTGACTGCCCTTAAAATCCATTATGTGAGTGAGGGATTAATCTGCTCTTTCTAAAATCATCTGTCTTTTCAATCTTTATCACCAGGTGACAATGAATTCTGTAAATGTGAATAGCCCTTTTATTTATTCTAAAACCCACTCTTCCAACCTTTGGAGCACTCTCCTTTATTTTTCCCAGGAATTGATTAACATTTTGGGTCACTATTTATTGTGCTTGACTTTATTTATGATTTTTAGACTTTATATCATTCTCATTCTTTCCTCTAGACTTCAGTTCTCATATTTTTAGTCTGTTTTTTTTTTTTTTTTGGACCTAGTCATAGAAAACTGAGTAGCATTTTCTCGTTCTTTCTCATATATCAATGCCACCAAAACTTACAGTTTAATTTCTAGGGACAGGTGAGCTGTATGTGTAGAAGTCAAGACTCTGGGGCCAGGCAAAGTGCTTGTTTCTTACAAAAATAAATGAAAGAAAAAAAAGTCTAGTTTAGTGATTATAAACTAATATGTAATGATCTTTAAAATATTTTAGTCTGTGATGGGTGACAAATGTGAGCAAAGTCATTTAAAAAAACTGTACAAAACTGATGCATGCTGAAACTTACGGTAGAGGGAAAAGAGCTCCTGAGTCAGGGGGCCTGTGGTCTTCACTGGGATCAAGGACTTTGGACAAATCAGTTTCACCTCTGGTCCCAGTGTCCTCGTTCATTCACTAAGGAATCCTACTTTATTTTCATCATCAAAGTTCTGTGACTGTATGTATTTTACAATTAATTATTTAATGAAATCACTTTAAAATTGCTTGGACAAAAACAGTAATTACTAGCAAATTATGCTTTGTTTATAACTTAGGAGAGAGTCAAGCTACTCCAGTATTGCGGTGTGACAGTGAAAGCCCACTCTCAATGCATAGATTTGGGTGCAGAGTGTGCCATCTGTTTCCCCTGTGTACCCAAGGGAAGAACTTCTCAGTGGAGCTAGAAAAATTTTGGTATATGTCCTTCTCTTCCTGTAGCTTCTCTGTAAAGATATTTTATTCATCTCGATAGTATTTGTAGATAAATCAAGAACTTTATTTCCTCCTAACAAAGCCACTGCCCTTGTGTTCTCTGCTATAGCACTATTTTATTATTTGTTGTTTCTCTTGATCTGCTGTTCCCTCCTTACTCACCTTCTCCCCACTCCCCCCACTGCTCTCCCTTTCCTCCTCCCTTTTCTCTCCTCCTTTTCAGTCCTCCTTCCTTCCTTTTCTTTAGAGGAATGAATTAGCTATGATTTGAAGGTTATTTTGGAGAATAAAACTCTATATATTTACTTTGCCTAATGGTAATTTTTTTTTGCTATTTTTACTACATCTTTATTTTTTTTATTGTTGAAAGTATTACAATATGTCCCTTTTTCCCCCATTGACCTCTCCCAGTCTGCCCCACTACATCTTTATACTTGTTTATTTATTTATTTTAATGAAATTTGAGAGACTAGTTAATTTCCTAACCATTTAAAAATTAAATTATAATATCTGGGGACCTCTGAGCAGTTCCTCTAATTAGGTTTTTTTTTTTATTCCTCTTAATTAAGATTTCACATTTTTAAAAAAATCTTGTGATGTTTTATCTAATCTCTATAATTATGTTGATATTTTTGTATATCTTGTTTATTGTAGAAAAATTTATAACAGTTTGAGAACAAAAGCTTAAAAAGCTGGAAGCTATAATGTGTGTTTTCTTTATTATATCAATGAAAGTATTTTTCTATTCTTCTTGAACTAAAGAACTTTCTAATTAGTAAATTAATTATTTGCATTCCAGCTCAGTCCTCATTACATGTGGTAACAAATTACATTTGGCTGTGTCTTATAGAATATTTTATACCAAGGATACAGAATTCAAATATAAGCCTGCTTCACTCATATGACACTGTTTTGAGCATTTCAGGTGTAAATCATTGAATTTTGTGCTGTCGTTTGTCCCTTGCTACTTAGCTTTTAATTATTTTCATGTGATTTGGTGTTTGTATTTACCCAACTCCAGTCCAACTGAGAGCAGAATTAGAAATGGGAAATTTTTGAATATTTTGATGATATGCATTTTTAAGAAATTAGAGAATAAATACCATATATGGAAAACTAAGTTATTTTTACAGCTCTGAAATTACATTATTTTGGGAATGTGTGTGATTTGGTTAGAGAAAACAATTTTCATTTTTGGAACATCAAATTTAAAAGTTATATCATAGTTGATTCAATATACTTATTAAATTTACTTTTAAGTGTTTTTATGCCTTTGTTGGAAATGGCTTTCTAAAATGGTGAACACATCTCTCTTTTTGTTTTTAAAGTAAGTGGAACTTGACATTGCAAGAGCACATGTTTCTAAACTTACATGTGCTCAGTAACAGAGAGACCCAATATTTTCAGAATAGGAGAAAATGGGACAACCTCCCAGATTGAATACTAGTTCAGTTACATCTCTCTCTCTCTCTCTCTCTCTCTCTCTCTCTCTCTCTCTTTCTTTAATGCCCTACTTTTGCCATCTTTGTAGACTTCTGGAAAACGGTTGTTGCTTGGGTTCTTTCCTGTGTTATCTTTTTTCTTATTTTGGTTTGGTTATTTCTATGATTCATTAAGCTGCTGCTGAAAAAGACGGACTCTGAAAACTCAGGAGGAAGGCAGGAGAGTGGCAAGTGGGGTTTCTGCCACTTTTGCAGGGGAGTTGTTCACCGGCAGAATCCCAGACTGCGGACTGTACCCAGGCGTGGGACCGGGGGCCACAACAAAGAAGACACCATTCTTTCTCCTCCCATTCTCATCTTTTGCTGATAAGACCCAATGCAGCAGCAGTGCCAACAGTTGGTCTGGCGGTTTCCAGCAGCATCAATTGGCTGACAAGAAAAATTCTTTGTGATCCTGTTGTCCTAAAGTCTTTGATTTTACTTTTAACAGTACTCCCAATGATTGACAACTAACTGCTCACACAGTAGTTGTTGATGGCTGAGTCTGATTCAGATTCCAACTAAAGAGCTTTCAGAACCTCCCAGGCATCCTCTGCCTGTTTGCTGAAGCACTGTTGTAGCCAACTAAAGAAAATGGCTCTTCCCCGTGGAGTTTTCCTGTAGTATTTCAACATCTTTGTTTTATTCTTTGCTTTGTTCCCCCTCCTCGTTCCTTTTCAAGAGAATAACTACACTGGCAGCTTCTACATTTCCAAGCAAAATTCTTTAGTTTGTTTTCAGACAGTTTTTGCAGAGTGCCCAATTTTGTGACATCATGATCAAAACCCCAGGATGTACATCCTATTCTGTCAGCAAGGAGATATTTACCCATCATGATTTCTCGGGATTTTCCAGACCTCCAGCTCCCATGACACTTTACCTCTTCAAAACTGCTATCTACAGCTTTCAAACTTCTGCAGACACCTATTGAGGCTATCATAGAATTTATGCTTCCCTTTTTCTGATTTCTTAAAATGTTGCCCTGTCTTTAAAATACCTAGACTTTCTCCATATCTAATGCCTCCTTCAACTGAACTGTACTTAGATAAACACAGATACCAAATCATATGAAAATAATTACAAAACTTAAGTGGTAAGGGGCATTGGTTGATTCATTTGTAAGTGGTACAAGCCAGAATATTTGACTTACTCTTCCTTGAGTATTTCCCTGTTGTTTCTCTTATATAAAAGAGGCAAGCGTTTTCTGCATAGGTATTATGTAATTTCTCATAATTAAATCTCACAGTGATATTTTTCATGATTGAAAATGACAGTCCAGAAAAATACACTGCTCTTAAATAAGATCTTTGTCAATCTTTCTTCCATTGCTTGGCTGACATTTGAAATCATAGGAGTTTATTGTTGTTGTTTTTTTCTTTTTGAAAAAATTCTGCTACTTAAAGTATTGTATTATTTATGAATATTGATTAGGTTACCCTTCATAGTGATGCTGATGTTATGGAAGTACAAGCTGGAGAACAACTCTATGCAAAACATTTTTATTTAGCACGGTTACCCTACTGTCATTTAGACAATTCTCTCAACACTTGGAGGGTGCCGAATACATTTTAAAGATGTATTTGGTTTTCTCTTGCACTTGGAAATACGTATTTTATTTAATAGTATTTGTAGATCATATCTATTTTTTCCCTTCTAGATTAAGTTGCAGAGTGAAAATGTGCCTAGAGGTACATGTTTCAGCGGTTCACGGAAAGACGAACGCATCTCGGTGCATAGCTGCAAAGCAGGGTTCTCAACCTCGGCTGCACATGAGAATCACCCTGGAGCTTTTGAAAAGTTTTATTCCTAGGCTGTATCCTAAACCAATTTACATCAGCATCCCTGGGGCTGGGATCCAGGCATTAGTACTTTTTAAAGCTCCCTAGGCAATTTCAGTGTGCAGCCAAAGTTGAGAACCTTGTTTTAGAATGAAGTTAGATACAGCATCTCCTTAGATTTAACTGCACATTAATGTTGGAGCGTAGGTTTGATTTCTTAACTAAGGCTGAGTAGGGTATTTTGCCATCAATATCAGATAGGGAAGAATTTACTTAGAATTTACATAAGTTGTGAAAATATGCTAATTTGGTTAAGTATAGTTTAATATTTTGAATTCAGAATTCATTTAAACTCTTTTACTTTCCGTGTGAATATCATGATCTTAAGGGACAAAAGAATTTAGGCTTTAACTTTTGCCTAATTCTTATATCTTCAAACTCTCTTTTATTTTTCTTTGTTCTGAGTCCTTTGCACAAGTTTATGTTTAGACTTCTTATTTGACAAGGGTTTGAGGCAGTGTAGGATATGTGAAGTATGACAGGTGGTATAATTAAACACAAGGTGAGGAGATAACTAGGGGAAACTTGGGTGGGGACAATGAAGAGTCGGGAATAAAGCTAAAAATTCATGGCCCGGTGACCTATGCACACAGTGTAAGACACTCCCTGAGCCAGCAGGGCACACAGAGCCCACTCTGTGACATTTCTGCAGGAAAAGGTGAGTGCCCCTGCCAGGATCGGTCTCTTGAGATTAGTGATCGATGTGGTTCAGAGGAACCGAGACACTGAGAGACCTTTAACATTTCCGTATGTGCTAGGCATTTTGCAAGTTTCATAGACCTCATTTCGCTTGTAGCACAGCAGTCCTATGTAGATGACATTAGTAAGCTCCTTTGACAGAATGGGAAACTGAGACTCAAAGATGCCGCCCAGGTTATCAAGCTGGTCAGTGGCAGATCCAAGCTGCAAAGCCTGCTGCATCCTAGACTTCGGCCCTTACGTGGCGCCCGCTGGGCCACACCCTTGCTAATTAGAGTTCCTGCTTGTTCACAGTGCTCTTTATAGGAAAATAAATTTGTTTTGGCAAGGGTAGGAAAAACAAACGCCATACAGCGGTATTGGAAAATCCCTTATAAATATTTAAAAAGGTCCTCCCACCCCCATTTTCCCAGTTTTTGGTGTGTTTTTTTTGCATTTTTTCCCCTCCCAGGTAGGGCATTCTATGTTTTCTGTGTCTCCCACCAAACCCAGTGCATCCCACCTGAGATGCCTCTGTCGTACCTGGTTTGGCCAATGAGGCTGGGCTGGCACAGCGGCGGCGCAGGGTCCCTCGTGGTCACCTCCAACTGCATCGCTCCCGGCAGAGGGATGCTGCTGTGGTTGGCACTTCAGTTTTAGCAGATGGAAAGGCCTTTACTTACTACCCCATTTTAGGTCAGTTTTCTCCCTTCTGTGAAATTTGACTTGTGATGCGTTTCAGATAAAGCTGCATGAGCAAATCCAGCTCTTTAAGCCCTGGGGAAGATTCAGTGCTGCGCCATCGCTTGGGTTGGCACTTGGTGACATGTCCGAGTCTTATTTCACTGGACTTCCAAGGGAGCCAACTGTGTCACATTCCTTAACTATAGTTTTGGCAATTGTGTTGCCTGGATTTGAGAGTCCAGGCATTTTGCAAGTTTCATAGACCTCATTTCGCTTGTAGCACAGCAATCCTACGTAGATGACATTAGTAAGCTCCTTTGACAGAATAGGAAACTGAGACTCAAAGATGCTGCCCAGGTTATCAAGCTGGTCACTTGGTCACTTGAGTTCTTCCAACTTTGACCTCGTGTTTTTTTCTCTCCCTTTGAATATTTTTACTCTTTCCCGTAGTTGTGACATTCAAACCACTTTAATGCTATAGTCTCCCTTACTTCCAGCTTTGCTTCCTACCCCCTTTGTCCTTAAAAAAAAGTTTTTTTTTAAAAATTGATTTTAGAGAGGAAGGGAGAGGGAGAGAGAAATATAAACATCAATGATGAGAGATAATCTTCAATCGGCTGCCTCCTGCACACCCTACCTTGGGGATCGAGCCCACAACCCAGGCATGTGCCCTGACCAGGAATCGAACCATAGCCTCCTGGTCCATAGATCGATGCTCAACCACTGAGCCACGCCTGCCGGGGCCCTTTTGCAGGTGAGACTAGCTAGGCCTGCTCTTGTACTCAGGCCTGTCTTTCACATTCCCACCACCCAGGTGCCTCTCTGCCTGCCTCCTGCCACTTTGCCACTTGGAAATGCTTATTAGAAATGTAGAACCTCTGGCCGCAACCCAGACCTACTGGATCAGAACCTGCATTTTCACAAAGTCCCCAGGTGATCTGTGTGCATATTCAAGTTTGAAAAGCATCTAAATCACACTTCTTCCATGGATTGTACACTAATTAAGAGAATAGAATATTAGCTCTCATTCATTCTACAGGAAGAATTGGATAAAAAGGTTTTTGAAAATCATATCCATTTATTCTTTGGACAATCCTTTTGTCACTTTCAGAGACAGGAGGAAATGAGTGTGCTTGGGAATAGATGGCTGTGCCTATCCTATGAGTGAAGTTAAGGCACTGGGAAAAGCTGGGAAATTTAGCTGATAGATTGTCACCAAGAAAGGGTTGAAATAGCAGCCATCATCACTGTTTTGAAAAGAAATGGAGAAAGTAGTTCTGTGGAAAGACTATTTGATCCAAGAAATATTTATATTTTTCAAAATATAAAATATAAAAAGATATAAAATTGTGTGGCCATTGTGGCTCAGTAGTTGAGCACTGACCTGTGAACCAGGAGGTCACAGTTCAATTCACTGTTGGGGCACATACCTGGGTGATGGGCTGGATCCCCAGTCGGGGCGTGCAGGAGGCAGCTGATAGAGATTATCTCTCATCATTGATGTTTATCTCTCTCTCCCTCCCTCTTCCTTCCTCTCTTTAAAATAAATAAAAACATTATATATATATAATTGCCTTAATTAATTTGGGCTGCTATAACAAAAATGCCATAGACTGGTGGCTTACATACAATAGAAAATGATTTCCCACAGTTCTAGAGACTGGGAAGTCTGAGGTCAGCGAGCCAGCATGGTTGGGGGCATCTTTCAGGCTGCAGACTTCTCACTGCTTCCTCCCATAGCAGAAGGGGCAAGTGAGCTCCCTGGGGTATCTCTTATTTGGGCGCTAATCTCACTCATGAGGGCTTCACCCTGATGATCCAGTCATCCTCCAAGGGCCCCTACCTCCTAATACCATCGACTTAAGAATTTGGGGGGACCCTGGCCCTTGTGGCTCAGTTCGTTGGGCATCATCCCATGCACCAAAGGATTTCTCGTTTGATTTCTGGTCAGGCCACATGCCCAGTTTGTGTGCTTGATCCCCAGTGGGGGCCATTCGGGAGGCATGATGTTCTGCTCTCACATCACTGCTTCTCTCTTTCCCTCTCAAATAGTAAAAAAAAAAAAAAAAAAAAAAAAAAAAAAAAAAAAAAAATGCTTGTAGATGTACTATAAAAGCTGCTACTGCTGATCACTGAACTTAAAAATATTCTTTCCCGATGAGGGGACTAGCTAATTGCCTGGCCAGTTAAAAAAAAATTGGGGGGAATAGAAACATTCAGACCATAGCTAAAGTATTAGCATATAAATTTTGTACCTCTATAGAAGGCAACTACATAAAAGGTTTAAATATAAACTAAAATGAGGGTTGCATAGGCAGGCAGAGCACCTAGCTCTTATTTCCTTGAGTGTCTTTCTACCCCGTTTTTGGAAATATTGTTTACCATGGGGGTTCCATGGTAAAGGGCAGAGTGACTAGTGTTTTTCTCTAAGGCAAGTTTCCTCGTGTCTTTAAGCAGAGGGCAGGCTGCATGGACAGCTGCATGGTGAAATGGATGGTGTAGGAATGGCACTTGGACTCCACAGCCAAGCAGTGAAGAGGAGCAGTGAGGGGCACAGAAGAAGAATGTGACGTTATAACTGGTCAGACTGATACAAGTCCCCTCTCAGGTCCCCACCTCTTCTTTCATCTTCCATAGGGTGTATTAGTAGAGCTGGTATCTGTATTCCTTGACCGTTTTTTTTTCTTTTCAACCCCCAGGGCCTTTAAATGTCCAGCTGGCACCTCTAAGACCCAAAATTTTGAAGGAATGGAATTTGTTATATCTATAGGTTTTCTAAAAGAATTTCTCCCTAGGTTAATTAAAAGAGTTTCTCTCTCTCCCTTTCTTTCTTCTGTCCCCCCTCACCCCCTATAACACACACACACACAGAGTTTCACAGTATGTTCACTACCGTGTCAGAGAACCTGATACTCTGGGTAGGAAATGACACAGGCTCTCTAAATGCAAAGGACTAAAAAACGTGTTTTTCCAGACTCTGACCCAACTTTGCATCACTGCAAAAGGATTTCTTTTCATGTGGGTATTGGTGGGTTATTGTGCATTTTGATTAATGATTTAAGAATTGGAAGGCTTGAAAGGCATTCATTTACATTGAATATGAAATGGTGAGAATGTAGAGCACACATATTTTCGAGAAACATCATTCCCATTTCTGTGAACAACAGAGGCATCCATTTAAGCTGGACCTTGCCTAATGCTGCAGGCCTTCCAAGTGGGCCGTGCCCACAGTGAGCAGATGCTAGTGACTTGAAATAGGAATGGCCCGGGCAGCATGCCATTTCTCCTTCAGAAGCATCTTATGGCATCAAAACCTAACACCAGAGACAAATGGAAACTGGAACTCAGTTTTCAGATCTTGTTCAAAGGACAGGAGTTGCCGCATCGAAAGTGTCAGATTTAGAAAACCTGTGATCAGTTAAATAGAAGAGGGAAACAGTGAAGGGAAACTGTTCTCAAATAATTAAAAGAAAATGGAAAAATTAGTGATTTTCTTAGGAGATTATCCATGGTTAAAAGCACTTAAGTAAGCATCCTATCTAATAAAGAGGGAATATGCTAATTGACCATCACTCCATCACAAGATGGTGGCACCCACAGCCAATAAAGAGGGAATATGCTAATGAACTGCAACACCATCAAAGATGGTGGTGCCCACAGCCACAAGATGGTGGCACCCAGTCTCCTCAGCACCGCCAGGGCGGCAGGTGTGCGGCATGGCTAGGCCCACCCCCAGGCGGGTCTGGCCTCTCCACGCTCCTGCCTCTGGAGTCCCCCAGGCCCTCAGCCCCCCAGCTTCCCAGGGCCAGCCCGAGGTGCAGACAACCCTTGAATGGTGGCTGCACAGCTGCCCAGGGCCGCCTGAGGCTCAGGTAACCAGGGCTGGCCAAGGCTTGCACTGCTGGCAGTGGCAGCAGCAGAGTTGTGATGGGGGTGTCACCTTCCCCTGATTGCCGGGCCGCCTCCTGCCCCTGAGGGCTCTCGGACTGTGAGAGGGGGCAGGTCGGGCTGAGGGCCCTCCCCCTCCAGTGCATGAATTTTCATGCACCGGGCCTCTAGTATAAAATAAGGTGTGTGTATGTGTTATATGTCATGGTATTTTGGCAGTTATCTGACATATAGGGTTTTAGTAATTTGAGGATTAATTAGTACTGAATATGCAAAGATTGCAGCCCAAATTGGAATGTTATTGTCAGGCAATTTTACATTAACTCAAAGTTAACTAGATGCTCAGTGTTGTTGAAAATATTAATAGGATGCACGAATACACTCTTCTTTCATCATAAATACATGGTAGCATAAGTGAGGTTTCTTTGATAACAGGTTTTTCTTATGGCTTGTCAATAGCACCTTAAAAGTGAGTTACACTTGTCTGATGCCTTTGATTGAGGGTTATCATTTGGCTGAAGCTTTATACCAGTCATCTGGCAATAACTTAAAATGACAAACCAAAACCAAAATGAACTTGACTATTGCTGAAAACTATGGTTTATTGAAGTTTCCCATTTGTATGATTTCAAAACTTTGCTGTTCTGTGTCTCTCTATAAAACTACAGCAGTGTTGCCTAAACTGCAACACACAACATATTGTTTTCCTACATTGTTCATCTGGATTCAACTAGGACAGTTTATCTAGTACAGGACTTCTCAGAGCCTTTGACAGCACTAATATTCCTTGTGACTGTTTTAGAGTGAGATTTAGTATCTGATGGTTTTCAAGCCCATTTCACTTTACCAGTCCCCCTCTGCCCCTTTATCTCCTTGATGGAACATTTACCATGGAAAATAGTTTGGAAAATGATAATCTAGCATTTTTCTATGTATTTTCTCACTTACCATCACAGCAGTCCTGAGAAAACCAGAAAGAGTTTTGTTGTCCCCTTTTAGATGAGGGAGGAGCTAAGACACACACCAGAGTTCAGGGTGGCACCGACCCACCATGTCTCCTAATAACTCACCTAGCCTTTCGTCTGTCTGTGGAGGCCTCCAGTTCAGGTCAGAGGCACTTAGTCATGTACAGCAGGGTCTTTGTTTGCAGAGTGGGGGGTTGTCTGGGCAATATGGTGATCTGAAAATCCTCTGACCTGTGGCTGGTTCAGAGGTCTATGGTCTATACAAGCCTTTCTAATTCCAGCAAGTTGATAATGAGAGTAAGAGGGTTAGGTCTGATGTAGCTTCTTTGAAGTAAAGGTTTAGGCAGCCCCCTACCACAGCCCCTCTCCCCACATATGCTTGTAAGTAGGAAAGTTAGCCAGATGCTCAAGTGATGTGGTTTCACTTGCATTTGCCCAATTTTCACCCCATGGCACTACTATGTCATGTCTTGCTTTTTTTATAGAAAGAAATTCAAGCCATGAGTCAATGCAGCCATCCCAACGTAGTGACCTATTACACCTCTTTTGTGGTAAAAGATGAACTTTGGCTGGTCATGAAATTACTAAGTGGAGGTAAGTGGATTTTGTCATTGTTTGCTTGTTTTCCTTCTGTATAAGCCTGCATATTGGTTAAGATTTCAGATTTGATCCCCTTACACCTATATTTAAGTTTTGCATGGGCCCTGGCCAGTGTGGCTCAGTTGGTTGAGCATTTTCCCACGCACCAAGAGGTCGCTGGTTCTATTCATGATCAGGGCACATGCCCAGGTTGCGTCCCCAGTGGGAGGCAGCCTATCAATGTTTCTGTCATTGATGTTTCACTCTCTCTCCTTTCCCTTCCTTTCTCTCTACAATCAATTAAAAAAAGGTTTGCGTGGTTTATTACTTGCTTAGAGAATAAAGTCCAATTCAGCTTAATTTCTAGTGTCCCCTTCTACCCCAATTTTTGTGGCGTAGGTTAGACTCCCCAAATCCTTCCTGCTCTCTGATGTCTCTGTGCCCTCACCTGCGCTGCCCCTCAGCTCTAGATCTGCCCTTTCCTCTCCATGCGTTCAAGTCCTAAAAGCTCACCTGCTCTCTGCAGCTATCCCGTACTCTCTTCAAAAATGTTAACCAGTTCTTCCTTCCCTAAACCCTTCCTTTTTAACATTATTCATGTCCTTAACACATTGCAATATAATGCATTATTTCAGTGCTGTGGGGATGGGAATGTTCTGTAGCTGTGCTATCCAGTGTCTGCTAGTTACATGTGGCTCTTGAGCACTTGACATTGGCTGGTGCTACTGAGGGACTGAATTTCTGTTTTTGTTTTTGTTTTTTTTTGTTTTTTAATATATTTTTATTGATATTTTACAGAGAGGAAGGGAGAGGGATAGAGAGCTAGAAACATCGATGAGAGAGAAACATCGATCAGCTGCCTCCTGCACACCCCCCACTGGGGATGTGCCCGCAACCAAGGCACATGCCCTTGACCGGAATCAAACCCGGGACCCTTCAGTCCGCAAGCCGACGCTCTATCCACTGAGCCAAACCGGTTTCGGCTGTTTTTGTTTTTTTTTTTAATTAGCTTATATTTAAATAACACAGGTAGCTAGTGGCTACAGTGTTGGACAGTGCAGATTTAGATTGTGGATTCGTGAAGAAAGTACAGTTGAATGTACTTTTTTGTTTGTTTGTTTTGTTAATCCTCACCCAAGGATATCTTCCTATTAATTTTTTAGAGAGAGTGGAAAGGAGGTGGAGAGACAGGGAGAGAGAAACATTGATGTGAGAGAGACACATCAATTGGCTGTCTCTCACATGCGGCCTGACCGGGGCCAGGGATTGAGCCTGCAACCCATGTACATCCCCTTCAGTCCACGGGCCGATGCTCTATCCACTGAGCTAAGGCTCAGATGCATTTTTAAATCATTGCATCTGAGACCCAGTGGGTCCTCAGTAAATGTTGTCTCAGTTGAAATGGAGAGAGACTTCCCGCATGTTAAATTATTTGCGTGCAGTATTGATCAGAAGTGGCACTATTTCATCACATGTTTGCACTTGGGCAGGGAAAGTCACTTTTCCGTACTAGCCTCCGATCACTGAAGTTATAAAAGCCCTGGACCGTATAATTGATAAGGCACTTTTGCACTTCCGTATTTTATTTCTTTTAACCTTTTAGCATCATAATTGATAGGGAATGATGCTGATAACCTTTAACTTTGTCGAACCCTTACTCCATGGCTAGATCCTGTTCAAGGCGATGTCCTTATTTCATGGAGTATGGACAACATCCTTAAATGGCAGGTGTCACCATCCCTGTTTTCAGAAAGGTCAGAGAGTTAATAGTTTGCCCGGTGTTTTGGATGGGTTAGTGTTACTGGGGCTCTTAGGGATACTTGTAAATAGATAACCATTTACCAGTTACTGTCAGTGCTGGAATTTGTGACTGTAGGACCTGTTGACTTCAAAGCAACGCTGGACATATTATCACCTTCACTTTACCGGCCCCAAAATTGAAGCACAGAAAGCGAGTTATTTCCTTCATAACATCCAGCATCCCATCCCCACTTCTCCAGCGTGTCCTCTCTGCAGGGCACCACACACTGTCTAGCATCCTGAGATGCGAAGTGCGGTTAAGGAGCAAAGGAGAACATTTTGTGGTGCCTGGACGAAGCCCAAACTGGCTCAGCACAACACGGGCTGTAGAGCAGCCCATTTTCACCTGCAGACCCTTTGCCAGCTAAGGCTGAACCAGGGAGGCATTTTAATTTTTTTTTTTAAGAAAGTATCTTGGATCAAGCAGAAGCCCAGAAATGAGATGACGAATGTGTTGTAATGGCCTTGGGGCTGCTGTGGAGGTCTCAGTAGGGAGCCTGGCAGCTCTTAGTTCGGTTCTGTTCTAGTATTGTCAATCCTGTGTGCCATTCTTTCCTTGAGTGCCTACTTGGTTTTCAATTAAAAAGTGAAATGAAAAAGGAAAGACAGAAGCAAAAACACAGCGGTCAAGTGTCAGGCCTGCTTCTTGGTTCTTGGGAGGATGGCTCGTTATCAACGAGAGGATCTAGTCTCTTCTCCAGGGGCCCACCCACGGTAACCTGGGATGCTGGATAGCCCCAAATACTCTGTTCAGGCTGAGGATTTTACTTCCTCTCTTTATTTATTTTTATCCCAATTAACCTTTTATAAGCCTGAGAATATCCCCGGTTCACTTTCCTCAGGACTTGCTAGAAAATATCATTGTCTTTTAAAAGAATACAGTTTAGTCTCCTGGGCTTTAGTGGGTAAGACGAACAGGTTTTACATTTCCACAGGGAAAGCGAGTGTGGGCAGATGTGGATGCTAGCTCAGCTTGCTTTCAGCAGGCCAGACCAGAACTGCATATATACTTGGCATGGTATATCCTTATAAGGTAAAAATCAAATGGTTTTGGAAGTATAATAGTCTGAATGAGCCAAAAATCCAAGAGTCAATGAATAAACAGATGTTCCATTTCTCTCTGAGGTAGGATATGTGCATTTGTTTTCTTCTATGATATTTTATCACATTCCATCTCTTAATGAGGGGTGGGTGGTTAATCTGGTGTAGTAACATCTGATGAGGAAACTCAGCCCTCTTAGTTAATCATTGAGAGCTTGGAGCCAAATTCAGGTCCTGAGGTAAGCCATTTGTTAACTCGTCAGAAATGTTGACTCCCCTGGGGAATATTGGTTTTTAAAATGATCCAGAGGTTTGGAATATTAATTACTCTGTGCTGAAACATGAATTCACAGTGCCAAGGATACTAATCTGTTTATTATAACAGAGTACTGTGTATTCATTTTTTTATTATAAAAAGTCAGTACGTCAAGTACCACGTCAGTAAAAATAAAGATTGCCTGGAGTCACAGAAAGGAATCTTCTGGTGATTAGCAGGCCTGGAGGTAATGCACCTTTTTTCTCTCCTCCCACCTATACCGGTTGCTCTGGTGGCTCACTGCTGCCTCTCTCCTGACCTCCTGGTCCTTTCTTTTTCAGTTCAGATGTCTTGAACCCTCTTTTGAGTCTGTAACCAATTGCATGTCTAGGGAAAAAGAGGTTCACTGGGCAGTGGCCCTGAATAGTCTTCTGGTTCCTGACCCAGAATCCTTCTCATTTACTTCAACTGAAAGTGAGCCTGCAAACCTGTATTTAGTGTGTCTGGTCATGGGTTGCCATGTGTTTGTGTGCCTTGGGGATATTTGTAAACAAAAACCATATTTTTATGTCCTCATTTACTTTTCTAAATAGGGAACCCCATTCTGGAACGGTAATGAAGACGCTCACCCAGTTTTTTCAATTCTTCTGCATGTCCACTTAGGTTCAATGTTGGATATCATAAAATACATCGTCAACCGAGGAGAACACAAGAACGGAGTTCTGGAAGAGGCAATAATAGCAACAATTCTTAAAGAGGTTTTGGAAGGCTTAGACTATCTACACAGAAACGGCCAGATTCACAGGTATGGCCACTGCAGAGATGTTCAAATTCAGCTGTATCTTTAGTCCTAGTTAATAAAGAATATTAAGGAAAGACATATTGCAGGTAGGTATGGATTGGCACTATTTCTAACTTAGGCTACATAGATGGAGGGGGGATACTTAAGAAAGAAAATAGAATATAAAGAGTACTGAGTGGACTCATGAAAAAACATCAGTTCACATGCTGCTCTTGAAGCATGCTCATTTGAATTGGATATCATTTCTAACTTTCTAATACAGGCTAGACTGTTTCAGACGTCGTAATATGTTCATTATTTTTAACATGATGGTGACAGGGAAGGAGGAGGCACTGATTTCATCTTCCTTGTGATATAAAATGCCAATTTAGATAGCCAAATAGCATAGACTATGAGTGCCCGGTGTTTTGGATGGGTTAGTGTTACTGGGGCTCTTAGGGATAGTTGTAAATAGATAACCATTTACCAGTAATACTAATAGTTTAATTTCCCTACCCCGAACTATAAGTGAGCAATTTACTTTCTTTCCATAATTAGAAAAATATTACTTTAGAAACTAAACTTATAGATTGTCATTTTAAAATTATAGACCACTCAGCACACTTCTATATAGTGAAGAAATATATTATAGAATATTATAAGTCGTGTTCATAATCAGTGTCTCTTCAGAGGAGAGACTGATCAAATCAATTGCTTAAGAGGCTGATGGGATTAATTTGGAATTACACCACAAACAATAGAATAGCTTTACATAGTCTGGGCTTTAATTCTTGATAAAACAATAGTATTGTGAATATATGGACAATCTTAACTCTAACATAAAAGAAAGAAACATCCTAACCACTCCCCAGGAACAAACTAAAAAGTCACATGTATTTTATAATTTTTGAAATCTATGATATAATTTTAGTATTTATAAAATAATGCCAAAATACCTGTATTCTATGATATGCTTTAAAATCTCCCTGAGTGAATTAATGCAATATAATATCGGTACTGCACCATTCATTCTTCTTCTTCTTTTTTTCCTAATAGGGATTTGAAAGCTGGTAATATTCTTCTGGGTGAGGATGGTTCAGTACAAATAGCAGGTAAAGCTGACAAAGATAAAATCTTGTTTACAGAAGTGTTATATTTTCACGGAATATAGAATCGTGCCTAAGAAATGAATAAATGCACATAACCTGTTTTAAGAATGTATTTGGGCTTCTGTGTTATAGAATGTTTGGTTCTTAGGCGTAACACGTTTTCCTATTGTTTTGATAAATCTTTGTTAGATCATCCGAGAAATATTATTTTAGAAATAATAGCCCTTTGATAAAGAACAGTTTTACTTTTAATTATATTTTCTACCTTTTAGATTGAATACTGGTGATATTTATATAACTGCAAAAAAAGCACTTTGAGAGTTTTTTGATGAGTTTGAAAGTTTAAAGCATTGTACCCGTTAATTTAAAATCTTTTATTTCGAAAGAGGTGGTAGAAAGAATTGTGAGCTCTTAAAATCTAGGGCTTGCTTTGCTCTTAAATCTGACCTGCCTGTCTGTTCTCCACCGTCGTTTGGCACGCTGACAAGTAAGTGTCTACCGAGTGAATGCATCAGACAGCCCTTCTATGTACAGAACCTCGCATTTTGTTAATGCTCCTCGAGGAATCTGAGTGGCCTGGGGTAATACGTAGCCGGATGCAGGTTGACTCTTGTTTTACCCATGGCCATGAAGGCCTGTCTCAGCAGTCCTCTCGGCTATCGGTGCTTTTGGCATTTTTGGCTGGACAGTCCTTCCCTGTAATGGACTGTCCCTGTCACTGAAGGGGGTTCAGCCTTCTGGCTCCAGGCATGAGATATTACTAGCATCATCCTTGGTGAGAATCGCTGACCTAACGTCTGTCGTTGAAGAATGTTGGAGTTCGCCCCAAATGTTGAATCAGCCTAATCTGCTTTTTTTTTGAGTTGGAGGGAAAGAGCCCTGGGGTGTGTGTGTGTGTGTGTGTGTGTGTGTGTGTGTGTGTGTGTGTTTAGCATGAATTTAGTTATTAGATGCGAGTTGATCACAGTCCTTGGTCCCAGTTTTGTTTCTAAACAAATCGGAGGGTTTGGAGTTATTATTCGAAATGCAAGAGTTTCAGCAGAAAACAAACACACACCCAACACAAGGACAGGCCTTGAGTCATCTCTTTGATTTATTGTTTACCCCTCACTGCTTAGTGTATGACTTTCATAAAAGGTTGGATTTTAAACCATGTAAACTCTGACTTAGTAAAACAAATGAAAGGATATGAGTCAGTAAACTTAATGAACTCTCTATCGTAAAAGCCATGTTCAAACCTCTTATTATGCAAATTTTCAAGAATAGCCCAAAGAAGAGAGAAAATTGGAAGACCCCTCTTGTACCCATCACCTGGCTTTTATCAGTCTTTGGCCATTCTTGATTCATCTATCTTCTCACTCCCTGCTTTGGTGGCTCTTATTAATGTTGAATTTTCTTCTTGAGGCATCCAAGTTAGTGCCATATATACTGATATATATATATATAAATATATATATCCTCTCTAAATATATATATATATATCCTTTCTAATAAAAGAGTAATATGCAAATTGACCGTCACTCCAAGACACAAGATGGCCGCCCTCATGTGGTCAAAGATGGCTGCCCCCATGTGGACACAAGATGGCCACCACAAGATGGCCAGCAGGGAAGGGCAGTTGGGGGATACCAGGCCTGAAGGGGAGGGTAGTTGGGGGGGACCAGCCTGCAGGGGAGGGCAGTTGGGGGAGACCAGGCCTGCAGGGGAGGGTAGTTGGGTGGGACCAGGCCTGCAGGGGAGGGCAGTTGGGGGGGACCAGGCTGGCAAAGGAGGGCAGTTAGGGGTTACCGGGCCAGCAGGGGAGGGCAGTTAGGGGCAATTGGGCCGGCAGGGAGCAATTAGGTGTTGATCAGTTTGGCAGGGGAGTGGTTAGGGGGTGATCAGGCTGGCAGGCAGAAGTGGTTAGGGGCAATCAGGCAGGCAGGCGAGCAGTTGGGAGCCAGCAGTCCTGGATTGTGAGAGGGATGTCCGACTGCCTGGTGGGATCGGGCAGTTGGACATCCCTCAAGGGGTCCCACATCGGAGAGGGTGCAGGCTGGGCTGAGGGACACACCCCACCCCCCATGCACGAATTTTGTGCATCAGGCCACTAGTGTATATGTGTGTATGTGTGTGTGTGTGTGTGTATAGGCTACTAGTGTGTGTGTGTGTGTGTGTGTGTGTGTGTGTGTGTATATACACACACACACACACACACATACACACTAGTGGCCTGGTGCACGAAATTCGTGCATGGGGGGTGGGGGGGGGAGGGGGAAGGGTGTCCCTCAGCTCGGCCTGCACCCTCTCCAATCTGGGACCCCTCAGAGGATAACTGGCAGTCAGACATCCCTCTCACAATCCAGAACTGCTGGCTCCTAACCACTCGCCTGCCTGCCTGATTGCCCCTAACTGCTTCTGCCTGCCAGCCTGATTGTCCCTAACTGCTCCCTTGCTGGCTTGATTGCCCCTAACCACCTCTGCCTCGGCCCCGCATCCAGGACCCAGGATTCCCTCCTCCAGCCAACCACAGGCACCTGGGATCTGGGCTTCCCTCCCTCTGGTCAGCCATAGGCACCCAGGCCGGCTGCAGCCGCAGGGGATGGTGGGCAGGTGGCTTCACCTGGGCTGCAGCCACAAGTGCTGGTGCCTGGGACTGCCGGGTGGGCGGCTTCTCCATCTACCAGGCTGCAGCCAGCCTCAGGCGCTGGCACCCGGATTCTCCGTCTCCCCCAGGACGTGGGGCAGGTGGACGTGAGACTTCTGCTGCTGGCTGCGGCCTGGGATCATGGGGCAGGTGGCTTCTTATCTCCCGGGCTGCAGCCAGCCTCAGGCACTGGCACCTGACTTCTCCAAATCCCACAGGCCCGGAGGGGCTGGGGGGGGGCGGGGCTGCCGCCATCTTTTCAGGTTAATTTGCATACTCACTCTGATTGGCTATTGGGCGTAGCGGAGTGATGGTAATTTGCATGTTTCTCTTTTATTAGTGTAGAGATACACACACACACACACACACACACACACACACACACACACTGAGTGGCCAGATTATTATGATCTCTGAACGCATAATAATCTGGCCACTCAGTGTATATCCTATATAATAAAAGGCTAATATGCAAATTGTCCCCTTGACGAGGAGTTTGACCAGCAGGCAGGCCGGTCAACCGCCCATGTCCCCACCCCATGGCCAGGCTGGCTGGACCCCACCCATGCACGAATTCATGCACCGGGCCTCTAATACACACACACACACACACACACACACACACATATACATATACGTACACACCAAGTGGCCAGATTATTATGCTTTCAGAGATCATAATAATCTGGCCACTCAGTGTGTGTGTGTGTGTGTGTGTGTGTGTGTGTGTGTATATATATGAATAAAATCTTGTCCTCATTGTAAAGATTGAAGAATGGTCCTTATTCCATAGGCTAAGGACAGTTTAAAAAAAACAAAAAACTTCAACTAAACAAGTGATAACTGAAAACATTTGTGGACAAAAGCTTTCAAACTGTTCAGCACCAGAGTAGTCTAGTTGTTAAGTAAAAGCTTGGGGATCATCATCCTGGGCTGAAATTCCCAGGTCACCACTCAAGCTCTCTGACCTCGGTCAGGTTACCTAACCTCTTTAAGACTCAGTTTCCATAGAGGGAAATACAGATATAACCCGCCTCATCATTTTTGTGTGAAGTCAAATGAGGCTCTTTTTGTCCAGTGACCTTAACAGTGGCCAGCATACATATGATAGGCACTTAGTAAATACCAACAGCTGTTACTCCACTGCAGCTGTTGCTGGTACTTCTAGTACTATTACTATTATTGCTACTTTTGCTATTGTTGCTGCTGTTATTACAACCAACAGGATCACACTGACTCTCCCTCGCACTGCCTGGAGGTCATAGGTATCTCAGTTTTGTCCTGTAAGAGGTTCAAACCTGAGAAGCTCTATGAGTTTCACAAAGGCCATGCTTACTAATTAGGGAACTTAGAAGTTAACTTCTCATTCATCTTGCTCTATGCTGCTATGGAAGTGCAACTAACTGTTTCTGTTTTGTGATAAAGTGATCATTTCTCAGTAAGAAGATCAAAATAGCAGTGAACTGCCTTAGGAACATGGAGATGGGTCAACCCCTGCCGTGTTCTGCCACTTGGTACCCAGCCAGTGACCTCATCCCACTGTTCTTGTCAGATTAAGGACCCGAGCTCCATCCCCGGGCCTTCTGGAGCACAATGTCTTTTTCTTTTTCTCAGACTTCCTGACTTCCTCTTCCTCTCAGGCCTTTGGTTCTTTTCCCCACTGTGGGTGGTGGTGGTGAATGTAACCCAGTACACGCGCTCTGTGGGGCTGCGGGCTCTGCAGGGCATGTGCAGGGAGCCAGCACCTGGGTGTTGTGAGGGTTAATGACTCCATGCAAAGTGCTCAGAACAGTGCCTGGCACGTGTGGAGGACTGTGTGTACAGCCACGCTGGGCCTGCCTTGGTGCCCTTTCTGTGTCTGTGACCTCATGCCTGTGTATAACATGAACTAAAATTGCCATCCCTAGACGCATAATGGTGGGTGAACAGGCATTCAATTGCACTCTTTATAGCTCTGGAGCTAGAACTTTCGAGAATTCACCTTTCATTTTCTCCATAGTCTCTGACCTGAGTATTTATAATTAATTTTTTTGTTGTTGTAACTATGAAATAAGACTATCACTTAACACACATTTGGAATGTTTCCTCCTTGGAACAGGTAGATGCTGGTAGTATCCCCATTTTATAGAAATTTGACCATCTGGTCACGGAACAAAAGCTGACCCCAGCGTCTGTGGGTCTTTTGCTGGCATCTGTGTCCATGGGTGATGTGGGGGCCTTGAGAGTGGAGACTCACAGCGACAGCAGAGGTGTTGCTAACTGTTATATTTGAACAATGGAACAGTACTTTCACTCAGACTGTGTGTGCCCTCTTCCCTCTGCATCTTTATGCTCTTCAGGCCTTGTGCTTTGAAATAAAAGTTAAATAGGGGAGAAGTTTGCTTTATTACTTTGAATGTAATGTGTATTTATTTTACCTTGAGAGTATTATTATGAACATGGCTTTTAAAAAGAGTATTTTTTTATCCTCCCCTGAGGATATGTTTGTTGATTTTAGAGAGGCGGGGGGGGGGGGGGGGAGGAGAGAGAGAAAGAGAGAAATATCTATCGGTTGCCTCCTGGACTCATGCTGACAGGGGATTGAATCTGCATCCTAGGTTTATGTCCTGACCGGGAATTGAACCTGAAATCTTTTGGTGTACGAGATGATGCTGCAACTAACTGAACTGCCCGGCCAGGGCTAGAAAGAGTATTTTTGCTATTCTAATAGAAAGCAGAATTTTTATTTAAAAAATCACTTCCTCTATTATATATACACATATTTCCTTTCTTAGAACTTTTGGTTAGGAAAGGGAAAATTAAAGGGCCTGGTTGAAACCACAAAAAACACTCACCTTGTTATGCAGCCAATAAGGGAGAACAGGCTAATATACTTGGTTCTGTTTCCAACGGTACCAATTCGTGGGAATAACATGCGTTTTCATTGACTGTGGGTATAAAATCAGGAACTGATGTGTGTTGAGTGCTTCCTGTGTGCCAGGCCAGGTGCCCTGCTGACACCTTGTGACTCATTCGTCCTCACCACAGTCCTGTGGGGAAGTGCTACTTTTATACCCATTTTACAGACTGAAACCGAAGGTTCAGAGTAGAAGGTAGCTGCCCAGGTAGTAGCACAGGTGGTGGGGTCAGGCTCCGAATTTGGGCAGTCTGGCTCTAGAGCCCTTGACCCACAGCTGTGGGACTTGCAGGCAGAGAATTCCAAATCTGGACTGAAACAACCTCCGTTTTGGGCGGAAGACCAATGGCAGTCACTAACTCCTGCATGTCTCTGCATAAATTGCTTTTGTTTTGGTCTGGGAAACGCATTCAGCACCTTTTCCCCTTCTGCAAGTTGAGACACAGCGTCATTTGTAAGGTTTTAGGAGAAGCAGTCCCCTTCAGGCAGCATTGGGAGAAGAATGAAGCACCGCAGCGACAGCACACACTCTTCACACTGGACAACGTCGTGTCTCCTCAGGTTTTGAGAGACAGTGCTTTACATCTTAGATTTCTTCTGTGCTTGGACAGCCTGTCTGTCTGTGACTCCCTGAGAATAAGCTTGGCTCGGATGCCTTGGTAAGCGTCATCGGTTTTGCTGTTCTACGTGCTAGAAGGAGTGGTTCTTTGAAAGCCATGCTCTTCCCACGGCCCCACATTTTATTTTCCAGTTTGATGCTCTGTCGTATTGTCAGGAAGAGCTTAGTGCTTTGTCTGGCCAGTGACTCAGCCCGTTTGTCCGGAATGAATGAGACGCTGTTCTCAGCCAACAGAAAGTCACATAAACAGGTACCTCTGGTGTGGTCATGTTGTAGAGCGAACGCGAGTAAAGACCACTGGAGTCCAGACCAAATTAAAATTTAGGGAGCCTTTATTGCCGGCCGGCGACTGTCCCCTCTCCACTCACTGAGATCAGAGAGCAGTCCCGACACTTTGTGTCCGACCGTATTTAAACCCATTCACTACAGTTTTTTTTTTTTTTTGCAGAGCAAACAGTTTAAAACAAAGCAGTTTTCCTTAATTAAAGAGCCAGCCCTATGTGTGCTTAGTGGTTATCTCGCTGCTGGCCTTGAAAACAACACAGTTCTATCCAATTAAAAAATGCACCTGGCATGGCATTGAGAGTATGGGCATCTCTAGTCTCTGGCCTACAAGGTCAGACAGCTAAGTTTATCTTCCTCATTATTCAAGCAGGCTAGAAAGCAAAGTTATTTTTTAGAATAAGAGTTTGTCTAAAAAAACAGCAGAGAATTCCAAACAGTAGTTTTACAATATAGGGGTTAGCCTTCTCACTAGGAGGAAGCATGCTCAAAAATTCCCACTCTCTAACAGTCACTGCAGATATATTTATCTTAGGAATCTTTGAAATGGTGATCACTCTTCATGTACTATACTAGTAAAGATGTTGATTTCACAACATTGCTAAAGAACTTTCTAGAAGGATATACTAACTACTACATTATATGAGGTAGAGCTCATGCTCATTTTCACTTACTTTTGCCTTTTAGGGGTGTGTGAGTCTGAATTTTCCATCCTTAGTTTTCCTAACAGAAACCAAATCTGGTACTGAGCTAAGGCAACCAGAACTCTAGAAATTTATCACCACCCCTATCGTAATGTATCTGAGGCCATGAGATAAAGCTTAAGCACCAGGCTTTTCACTGACAAGGCACATTGGTATGACTCGGGGCAACATCTCGGTTTTCTTGGAGGGAGATTATATCCTTAGTCAGCCTTTGAATACATTTTCAGCTTCAGTCTGCATCTAACACTATGACTAAAACTTCTACCAGGAAAACATGGAATTAGACTTTACTTGCTTCCAATACTCAGATATTTTTCTCAAGGAGCCAGAGGGAGGGGTGCACGGTGGTGGAGTTTTATGCCCATAGCTGATAGTTTCTTTTGTTGCCCTTCTGTGTTCTTTGGCTCCAGTGAAGTGCACTTTGACGAGGGGAGGGGGGAAAGAGTATTTTCTGTGTTGTAGGGCAGACAGGCTGCTGCTTCAAGCAGGTAACATGGGCTCCGTGTATGCATTCTGGTTGGTGTCGAAAAGTTCAGAAAGCTCCTGGAACATCCAGATCAAGGAATGATGATTTGTCAGTGTGTGTAGGAGTGTGTGGGCTCTGACACCAGACTGCTTCGGTTCACATCCTGGCACTGCTCCTTCTAACCCTGTAACCAAGATATTTAACTTCTCTCCACTTCTGTGCAGTGGGAAAATGCTTGTGCTAGAGGGTTAAAGGAGTTAACACACTTTCCGGTTTAGAACTAGTTAGCTCATATTGCCTTTTTATTGAGATGGGGATGGTGCCCTTTCATAATTTAGGCTGTTGTAACATTGAAAGGAGGCGGCTAGGGAGGCCAGGCTATAAGCACCCCATCTCACCTCCTGCCATATCATTTTGCTCTTCCTCCTTTAGCCCTTCGATTTCCCTAGTATCACCAGAGTGAAAAATCTACCACGCCAATCCGACCATACAGTTCCCTGGTGCAAAGTTAAAAACTTGCTGATGGCATAAAGCTCTGTCTCCCCCAATGGCACGTTTCCCCGTCTCCTCCACCCGTGCTTTCTGCTTCACTTCTTTGAGATCCACCTTCAATACATCAAGCACCTTGCCCTGGTGGCTTGAGAGTGCCCTCCTTTATACACTCCAACTAGATGGCAGTGAACCTGGGTCTCTAGATCATATACTTAGCTGTAAACGCTCCATCTCAGCAACTCCAACAGTGCCTGACACAGGACAGGTGCTCCCAAACTTTTGGTCAATGAGATCTGAACGGCAGGCGTGCTGGACATCCTGTCTCGGCAGGTTGTACACACGCACCTGCCTGATGGTGGTAGAGGGTGGGTAGGTAAGTCACAGCTGAAAGCTCAAACAAGTCTGAATATACCAGCTTAACAGACAGGGAGGCGAAATAGAAAATAGTCAGGTATGTTTGCTAGTGCATAGTTTTAAGGCCGAAAAGAGTTTTTTAACAAACACTTTTCAGCTTTGATTTTAGGCAAGCTCTGCCTCAGCCAGCAGATGATGAAACGATTAATAATGTTAAGGAAGAGTGAAGCAGAGCATACAAGTTAAGGGCCATTGGCTACATTCAGAAAGCAGAGGACATGTGCAAATTAAAACCTTTGGGGGCTACAAAGTGCATTCTGGTGAACCACAATATGTGGTTTGAGTTTCAGGAAGTTTGTAATTATGTGAATTATGGTTTAACAAACTTGCCAAAATTCACACACACACACACACACACACACACACACACACACACACACACACACACACTTGGTTTAAGTAAATAAGGACAGCAGATTAATATGGCCCCCTGAATTTGGGGCTCTTGGTAAATGGTAACATGTGTGAAACCTCTGGCCGGAACTGAGAATGCAATCGATTGTGGAAACTTTGTTTTCCATCCCAGCTGCACACCACGGGTGAGAAATACTTGGGGAGATTTTAAGCAGCTTCCCATCCTGTAACAGCTGCTAGCAGTAGTTGAGCGGCAGCTTTAGGAAGTCTCGCTGGGGTGAGCCCAATGGGGAGCATCGCTTTGCTCTGCTTTCCTGCTGGAAGTTTCCCGCAGCTGTGCACCGTTAGCTGCGTGGGGACGGGCTGCGCTTCCAGGAAGAGTGTCCCGGAGGATGTGAGGCAGATGGCCTCAGTCTTCCTTCTCCCTCCCCCCTCCCTCACATCTCTTCCTTCCTTTCCTCTGTCCTGCCTTAAAGGGCCTTCTTTGTCATTATTAAATTAAATTTTATATATTACCTCAAGCTGTTAAAGTCTGGGAAAAACAAGAACTTTTAGACTGAGAGCAGAGAAATTCAAGTCAGTTCTCTGCTGGATCGTGTTTTTTTTTAATTTTTTTTTTTTTTCTGTTTCCCAGAACCTCCATTTGTTAAAACAGAAAAAGGTTCCTTCCCTGGTGAAAAGGTGAACACTAGGTGTTTGGGTTTAATATATCTTAAGTGGGCAGCTGACAGATATTTACTGAGCACTGACTATGTTCCAGACACAGGCCTCTGAGCCATAGGGTGGAAAGCTAAGGAGGAGACATTGTGTCTACTCTCATGGAGATAACGGTTCAGGTGAAACAGACATGAAAAGTTGGTGATAGAATTGAATTTCAAACATTTGTAAGTGAAGAGAAATGCATCTGCTTGAGGCATCTAAGTGGGCCACGTTAGGTCTAGTTTAGTAGGTTGTCCTGGGGATAAATCTTAAATATGTATTGTAACTGTGAATGATTTAGGAATAGGTGCTTTTGACTAATACATCTTACAAGTTACTACAGATATCGTAAGTAGATTAGAGATTTTTAGGAAATTGATATAAAGTGAACATGTATTTATACTGTATGGAATATGGCTTAACACTTGATTTTACAAAGTACACTTGAGGATACCAGTTGCCAAGCACTGTCTAGCTCCCTGGGTTTCTAATGTACCCTGTGCCCGCTGCCAAGTTCTTTCCTAGCCATGTATCACCTGTAAAATGATGTTCTTGGGTTCTCAAGTTTTCTTTCACTCTACATATTGTATAGCTGCCATACAGAAGAACTCTGGGACCCCAGACCCCCAACAAAGTGCCCTTCCCACAGCCTTCCCCACCTCTTTTAACGGCAGCTCCATCCTTCTAGTGAACAGACCACACGTGCGGTGATCATCGACATTTCTCTTTCTCTCATACCCTATGTTCCGTCCAGTTTGTCAGCAAATCCTGTTGTCAAGCTCGTCACTGCACCTCCTCGCTGTCATCGTGGTCCAAGCCGCCACCATCTCCTGCCTGGGTTCACAGGGTCACCCCTAAGCGGTGCTCTTCTGCTCTTCCCCTCTGTGCTTAGTTCCTACATGGCATCCAGAATTATGCCGTTCAGTAAGTTAGAGGCTTCTCTCATGCCTTTACTCATAGCCCTCTAATGTCTTCCCATCGCAGAGTGAAGTCAATATCCTTATGGTGGCCTACCGCAGGATCTGGTTGAGCTCATTTCTTGCATCTTCCTCTCCCTCATCCCACTCCAGTCAAGCTGGCCTCCTTGCCATGCATGCTTTTGCCTCAGGACCTTTGCACTGGCTGCTCCCTCTCTCTGGAATACTCTTTAGCACCGCCTTCAGATTCTTGGCTCAAATGTCACATCAGGGAGGCTTCCATGGCCATCCTATGGTAAATTGCAGCTCTTCTACCCTTGCTTTCTATCCCCTGATCTATTAGTGGTTCTCAAGGTGTGATTCTAGACCAGCAGCGTCACCATCACCTTGGAAACTTGATAAAAATGCAAATTCTTGTGATTTTTCACTCCTGGATCTGCTGAATCAGAAATTCTGGAGGGAGGGCCTAACAATTTGTATTTTAAGAGCCCTCTAATGATTCTGATGCACACTCAAGTTCGAAAACCACTGCTGTATATTATACTTCATAATTTTGTTTATTATCTGTATTTGCTCACTATCCAACCCCCACCCTAATTTAAAGTTGACCTCCATGAAGGCAGGGTCTCTGCTCTATAGTCCCAATGTTTAGAACTGGAAGTGACAGTAAAGAGCTCAGTAAATAGTTGTTGAATGAATTACTGAAGATATGAATTAGTCACTTTAGATTAAAAGAATAATGAGCAACAGAGTTTAGAGTGTGATCCTCATATTTTAGTGACTTTTTAGTGTTAGGAGTTTTAGATGTAAAGTTTTTATTGTCACAGATTAAAAAACTCCAGATTCTTTGAAGCCAAACTAGTCCTTTGCAAAAGTCTGTGGGAATGATGCAAACTGTTGCTTTAAATACTTGTGGCAACTGGAATTGTGCTATTTTAATTATCTCCCATAGGGACTCTCTCTTCAAATGGTACAGATGGGTTATTCTGGTGTATTGGAAACTTCTAATAGTAGAGCTAGTTGAGTGGAGATTTGTATGAAAAAGACCCCCTGCAGATATATGAATATTGCATTGGAAATTTAGACGAATTAATTAATATTTGATCTAAGTCCATGGTCGGCAAACTGCGGCTCGCGAGCCACATGCGGCTCTTTGGCCCATTGAGTGTGGCTCTTCCACAAAATACCACGGCCTGGGCGAGTCTATTTTGAAGAAGTGGCGTTAGAAGAAGTTTAAAAAATTTGGCTCTCAAAAGAAATTTCAATCGTTGTACTGTTGATATTTGGCTCTGTTGACTAATGAGTTTGCCGACCACTGATCTAAGTTACCTGTGCCTGTCTTTGCAGATATGGCCAGTCATGAGCCCCCGTTGACTACAGAGCATGCGTTTGGCTTGGGAAATGATGATACCTGTGTAATATGCTCTCCTTGTAGCAACTCTGTCAGTTCAGCTGAATAGGTCTTACAGAAGAGGTGACTGAGGGCTGAGCAATTGGGGACTTGGCTAAGGTCATTCTGAAGATTGTAAAAGCAGATCACTGTCAGATCTCCTGGTGTCTCTTTCAGTCCTTGGCTCACTTCCTTGCCCTTAACTGCCCCCAACCCCTGCCCAACCCTCTTGCCTTTTAACTCTATGCCTTTTGACAGTGCAGCTGCCCTGGGGCTCAGATTTTCAGCTATAAAATAAGGAAGGCTGACAAGACTTTCTCCAAGGACCTATCTTGCATAAAAATGTTCTGAGTATCCCTTTGTTAGCCTTAGTCATGAATTGAAAGTGTTCAGATCAGAGGATATCAAGGAGGGGAGAGGAAGCCAAGTCTCTGACCTTTGGCTACTTTTACCAGAGCATCTTTTAAGATCCAAAGCATCTTTTAAGATATCCCTCCTGCCTCCCACTGGGGAGCCAGAGAATAATGGACTTTTGATCTGGGGATTATCTGTGGTTTTCCTTTATTCATTGTAATTATCATGCTCAATATAAAGTTCATCACTAGTGAGTTCTTGGTCATGTCTATCATTGGGCTTCAGAAAGCTGTTTTTTGCCTGGCACCTGCAGCACAGCTGGCCTGGGGTTACTGCTCCCTCCTTTATGGCCCTCCTTCCTTCTGTGTTTGCCTCGCCAGGTGTTGCCTCTGGCTCCACATCTCACCAGAAATTCACCTGCTTTGGGGAAGTTCTGTGGCTCTTATATAGATGGGTAGATTATTTGCAGTTTGCTATTTTCTTAAACGAGTGCTCTCTCTCACACTGTGTTTAATGGCTTGTATTAGTCAACTGAACCGTGGGCCAATTGTGAATTGACCTCAACCACCACTTCTTGTTCTATCCCTTTATCCTTTTAAGCCTGTGTTGTCTTGATTGTGAGAAGGTGGCAGAGTTGGGGAGGGAGTGGCAGCTTGTATAGCCTTGGCATTTTTAACAAGTATCCTCTTGTTGAATTTTTCTTATAATCTATCTGTGTCCGTGGGAATTGATGTTGATTCCATGTACATAGTGCAAGCAAGTGCTAAGAACTTCTCCCTTATGAGTAAAAATATAGCACATTTGAAGAAAACCAGTTGATAGCAACTTTAAGAGCCTACCCACATGAGACACCAGTCATGGGAAGGTTTGCTTCTTTTGTTTATTTTATTTTGAAAGGTGACTAAAAAGATGATGCCTTCTGACTTCTTTCCTTCTTTTGCTGTCAGCAAAGGCTGTGAAATTGTCATTCTCTGATGTTTTGAAGAAGGTCAGGAATGCCTCTCTCTCACTCATAGGTGGGAAACATGGATTCGTCTAGAGCAGCTGAGAAGTGACTGTCCAGGGCCCAGACTCTGGAAATAGGTCAGATTGTATTTTCTGACTCTGAATGCCTTGGACCCCCATGGGTGGGTGGGGGCTGTGGCCTATAGAACCAAACCAGATCATTGAGCACCATTTACTTGTAAGAAGGAATAAGTGGAATTGAAAATCAGGAGTATTATGGGAGAAAAGGAGATTGGGTGGAGAGTGAGGGCTTCAGAAAACTCTTTTTGGTTCTGTTTGGTCCCTCTTGGGGTCCTTCCCTTCTGAGTAGGGCAGGTGGTGTGTCCCATTCCATAGTGAAGTGGTGTGTGGGTAATGGATGACTAACAGTAGATAAGGTGCCTACATATTTATTATTGACTTGCTTAAACGATGAGCAGATTCAGTGTTACCACTTTAATAATGTAGTGACATCACCTGCACACAGTTGCGTTTCGGAGGTTCTCATGAGTGGGAGGGAAAGGAGCAGTGTTATAAGCATCTGTGCTGGGAGTGATGCTTACCTGCAGCTTTTCTCCTCTGGGCTCTGGCACCTGAGTGAGCAGCTGTTACTAATGGCCTGTTGATAAGTATTATGATTATAAATTATTTTCATGTATTAAAGAAAAGTTTTGTATAAACCTGAGTATTCCCATAGAGGTGTGCCATGTGTGTGAATTTGTTTGTCTTGCTTGACACATTGGAATCCCTGGGTCAGACATTTCCGTAGGATGTGATTTTCGTGTTTAGGGAAGTCGTCCCCCATTGTCTGCAGGGAATATGTTCCAAGACCCCCAGTGGGTGCCTAAAACCACGAACAGTGCGAAACCCTGTGTGTGTGTGTGTGTGTGTGTGTGTGTGTGTGTGTATAATGATTTTTTGTCATACCTACAAACTATGATAAAGTTTAAACAACTCTTGCATTCTGGGGCGATTATTAAGTAACGTGTTACCTGATGATAACTGAGAAGGCTACTAAGTGACTCATGGGTGCATACGCTAGACAAAGAGATGATTCACATCCGGAACAGAACAGAGCGGGATGGTGAGAGATTTCATCACACTACTCAGAACAGCATGTAATTGGGAATGTATGGATTTTTTTTCTGGAATTTTCTATTTAATATTTTTGGACTGCAGTTGACTACAGGTAACTGAAACCATGGACAGTGAAACCCGAGTTAAGGGGGGACCACTGTATTGCCCATATACTTACTGTGTCATAAGATACGTGAATACGTACTAAGCTTTTTTCGTGCTGTGGTTTTTCCACTGCATGGTTCTCTCTGTCTCAGAGGTGAGAGAGAGAAGCTGTGGATTGGCTGTACTAGGAGGTCCTCCAGCCATCCTGAATCATGCCATCGCCCCTGGTAGGAAGACAGTGCTCTCAAGCACTGCTTCTCCAACTTGCACATCGAATCAGCTGTGGCTCCTGCGACAGTGCAGATTCTGGTTCAGTAGGACGAGGGTGGGACCCAAGATTTTGCATTTCTCCAAGGCTCCCAGATGATTCTGGTCTGGGGACCCCACTTTGAGTAGTTAACAGCCTTGGGTAAACTACAGCCCGCGGGCCGGATCCAGCTGTTCTATCCGGTTCTCTTGCTCTCCCCTCCGCTCCTTTACTTTGAATTTATATTAGTTCACACAAACACTCCATCCATGCTTTTGTTCCGGCCCTCCGGTCCAGTTTAAGAACCCATTGTGGCCCTCGAGTCAAAAAGTTTGCCCACCCCTGAGTTAGAATGTGGAAGGGACTTTTGTCTCCTATTTTCCTAGACTTATATTGTTCTGTTTCTGAAATGTTTATGGCAGTGTAGCCTCAAACAGAAACTATTGGCAAAAAAGTGAAATAGGATCTTCTTGCACTGTGTTTTTTACCCCTTGAGATGCCCGTGCATTTATTTGTCTTGATTTGTGCCCCTGGCATTAAAAGCCACTCTTAACATTGGAGCTGTTTAAAACTCCAGAATTGCACTATGTGCTAAATTGTTTTCTTGCTGATTTTTTACTAAGTCCTTTTGGGGATTGCAATGACTTTGGCCTCTGAGGCAATGCTTAACCCTTAGCAGTCAGGGAGTATGAAAGAACGTGGCAGGACTGGGAAGGCTGTAAGAGTTAAGAAGCCTTTGGGTACAAATAGCAGAGTGTTTGACTGGCAGGAAATGAGGCAGGACAGACATTTAATTATCTCACATACAGAAGTCTGGGACATTCGTTTCTAGATCTGGTGCCGAAGCTCAGGGACACCACAGAGGTCACGGGCTCTTTCCTACTCCTGTCCTGCACCTAATGTCAGGGAGCACATGTCCCCATGTGTTGCTCTTGCTCCCAGCATTACCCTCACATGACAGTGTCCCAAATAGGCAGGGAGTGGGGAGCAAAGGAGCCTTATAAGGTGGTTCTTATATTTAGGCAGAAAATTTCCCCACAAAAGCCTGCATCCTAGTTCCCTTGGATCGCATGGGGAACTAGGGCAGACCCTCAGTCTTGCACTGACGGGAGGAACCAAGCACCTTGATGGCCTCGATCACTGCAACTAAAACAGTGTGGTGTTGAGTAGGCAGTCAACAGTGTGCACTACAATATTACCAAGGACCTGCAATATATATTCTCCGCTCCCCACTTTATAGCTTGTGAAACTATTGTCCAAAGAAGCTACGTACATTAGCAGGGAGTGTAATTGGAGTCCTCGGGTGCAAATGTAGCGCCTTCCTACTCTGCATCCTTCCCTCTCCGCCTCTTCCCATTGGTGGTGGGAGCCTCACTGGAGAAGGTCAGGACCCCATGGTATGCCTCTGCACCGGCCGCACATCCCACAGCAAGGCTGTCACTGTCTGGCCTCTTGCTGGTTGCGCTTACATTCATGGTACAGTGAGATGTCACTAGTAGAGCAGTGAGAAAACTGTTCCTATGAGCAAAGTGGCCTTATTTTAAGAGGAAACCAACCCAGTGAGTGTTGGCAGCTGCTGTCCTGGATGTCGCCACATCCTGAGTTGGTCCCCTGCTTCTTGCCCTGGGTTTGCCGAGTCCTGCCGAGCTCAGCACAGGTACCCGCAGGTGTGGCCTCCACCTGGAGGGTGGGTGCGTCCCCTCTGCACTGTGCTCTTCCTGCCTTGTTTGCAGCAGACACAAGGGTCAGCCCTCCCCCTGTTCCCTGTCACACTCTTCTTGTGGGGAGGCTGATGACACTGCAGATGGCAAGGCTCCAGGAGAGTGAAGAGTTGTTCCAAACTAATTTAAAAACAAAAATAAACTGAAAACCTGGTAGAAAAGGCTGGGTTTAATCATACATTAAAAAAGATAGGTCCAGTATGCTACACTCAGAACTGAAGGTGTCATCTTCTGTTTGCTGGTAATTGCTAGATGCCCTTTCCCCCAGATTCTCCATGAGAGAAGGAAAGCACAGAGTTGGAAAGGTCACGGTTTTCGCAGTTACAGGATCAGGTCACGCCTCTTTTAGCTGCAAGCCAGGTTCCTTCTTCCATCCAGGTTAACTTTCCTAAACTGCAGTTCTGATCATTGCACTCTCTGGTTAAAACCTCTGTCCCCACAAGACACATGAAGCACAAGGCAGCCATCGAGGCCATAATTTGTCCTGTAGGCGGAAGCCAGCAGGCTTCTAGTCCTGTTTCCTCCTGACTGCACTGCTCACCCAGTCGTCACGTCCCTTAGCAGAGTGCTTTGGGCTTCTGACCAGCTCACCCAGCACTGGCGGTCTGACATGTAAGGAAGCCTGTGGGATCAGGCAGGCCGGATGCTGGCGGCCCTGACGGTGTTCCCGGGCTCGGAGAGAACATGTCAGTTCTGTCAGTCAAGTCTTGAGAGTCCCTCGTGAGAAAAAGAACTGGGAACTAAACCAAATTCTGAAGGGATTGCTTTTTGATGATATAAATATGACATTCAGGATTAATGAGAGAACCTCAAACTAGTTTTTCTGTGTTGGGTAATCACATATTGATCTTTACTCAGGGAAGAGCTTAAGAGTTGTGGACTCTTAACCCTATTATTCCACGTTGCATTTCCTTTTCAGTACAGAAAAATTCTCAGACTTTTTCCAGAAAAGAAGACGGAGGCTGAGTGGCCAACTCCTCGGTGATGGACTGTGGGTTTTACTCACATCCTCCATAACTTGCTAGGTCGTCTTTGGCAAGTCATTTCATCTTCTTTTATTCCTTGCTCTTTTTCAAGCCCCATATCCACTGAATTATCCTATTTTGTTAAGGGTTTGTCCGTCCTTTTCCATTTCCAGAATCTTGATTCAAATGCAGACCCTGTTGATCTTACACCTGGGCTGTGGCTGTGGTCTTCCTTGCCTCTAGTCTTCCTCCTTTCCTGAACACCCTGCATGGCTGCTTTCCCCACATATTTTCTTCACTAGAGAGAGCAACAGTCGTGATGCTGCTAATTGGATCAGGCACAGCTTCCCTCACCCGCTATTCAGACTCTGTGGTTGGCTCCTCAGCAGTCTCAACGCTTCTTTGCTTTTCTAGAGAGGCTGCTTCCAGCAAGGAAACACCAGGGGCCCCCACTGGCTCCCGCTGCCCCAGCCTCAGCCCCAACCAGCCACAGGGAGGTAGAAAGGGATCAGTATCTGCTGTAACCCACTTAAAATACATTTTAGGAGGCTCTGAACTATCAAATATTGATTCCATTACTCTTCAGCCAAGTTTTGAATGGACGTAAGCCATTTTCTTCATGTACAACCCAGGTTCCTTTTCATGGGTATTAGTACCTGTTATAAATATCTGAGGGAGGTAAGGGTTGGCTGCTTAGCCACAATGTCACTCCCAGGTTTTAAGGAAATCAAGTTTCAGGCCAAATTTTGCTATCTATCAGCAACAAGCCCCTAAGGCAGGGGTGGGCCAACTTTTTGACTCAGGGCCACAGTGGGTTCTTAAACTGGACCGGAGGGCCGGAACAAAATCATGGATGGAGTGTTTGTGTGAACTAATATAAATTCAAAGTAAAGGAGCGGAGGGAGGGGAGAACAAGAGAACCGGATAGAACAGCCGGATCCGGCCCGCGGGCCATAGTTTGCCCAGCTGCCCTAAGGAGTTCTATCAATTGGTTCTGCAAGCTCAAGGAACTCCCAGCTCCCTGTGTGAATGAAAAGTTCATTGGAAGCAGGTGTGTGAGAATCCAGGACAAGTGATTCTCATACACTTGTACTTGGCATCTAGAAGCTCACTAGATAGAGAACTGGGTAGGGATTTAGCTTACACTCCGGCCTAGCTGGAATCTTTCTTCCTATCCATTCAAGAGTGGGGAGTACATCTGAAATACTTTAGCCACTCTCTGTGTGCTAACTACCTTGACTTTCGCTAATGAAATTCCCTTTTCTAACATGCATCATGCCTGTCAACAAATGACTATTTTCCCCTGATAATAGCCTTACTTTGGGCATTTACCTGGCTCATATGAATCTATACTTAGGTACAGATAACAGAAATATACCCAGCAGCTGCCTCAGGCATCCCGAATCCAGTGCTGCCAGAACCTTTCAGCACCAGGCCTCCTGGGTCAGAATGCCAGTTGAGCACCTGGGTCCTAGTATCAGCAATGATACCGCATGGTGTGCATCGAAGGGTCTTAGGTACATTTTAGACATAGCGACACTGTTTTGTTGGCAGACTAGTTTTGCAGGCTAAATCAGGCAGGCGGAATTGCTTTTTCACTTAAAAAAAAGCACAACAACTACTGCCAACAACAACAAGAAAAGAGGTTTCACATAAAAACATCTTGATGTTTGGCCTTCTCTGGGAAAATTGGGACATCTGCAACAGCCAGTCACACTCCTCGGTGGCAATGGTTCTTTTCCAGCTGAATGGCGGAGGCCTGTTTTAGACCTGGGGTGGGAGGGCGCTGAGAATGGGCTCCTGGGAAGGGCCCAGCTCTTCCAAACATCTCCCTGCGCTGAGCCCTCAGTCACCGCGATTGTGCTGCTGGTTTCCAGGACCCTCTCCCCACTGCCTGTAGGTACTTCGGCATTTGACCCTTGCAGCTGTTGGGCAGTTTTTCTTGTTGGCTCAACACTTGTGCTTTGCTTATGCGGTTTCTTTGGAATGACATTGCCTTTCGGGCGCACCTACCCCAATCTTCACCTCATCTTCAAGGCCAGCCCCAAGGTCCCCTGGCATGTGGAGTCTCATGTGGCTGTTGTGGCCCTAGCCCAGCCTTGGGCAAACTACGGCCCACGGACCGGATCCGGCTGTTCTATCCGGTTCTCTTGCTCTCCCCTCCGCTCCTCTACTTTGAATTTATATTAGTTCACACAAACACTCCATCCATGCTTTTGTTTCGGCCCTCCGGTCCAGTTTAAGAACCCATTGTGGCCCTCGAGTCAAAAAGTTTGCCCACCCCTGCCCTAGCCCCTCTGCTCTGTACAGACAACATGGCGTAGAATTTGATTTTACACGTCATTCTGTTGTTTATTGTTTCATGTCTTCTCTCTCCTATGTGGTCATATGTTTCCTGACTGGCAGGAAGCACAGCTCTCTTACATTGTGTATTCATCACTGTGAAAAGGTTAACGCTCAGTTAACTTACCTCATTTTTTAAAAGGCGGAGAATAATACCTTATTGATCTACCTAACAATTAGTATGAAGCATATTTATACATGGTGAAAAGCAGCAGGACAGTGTCCTAAGTACGGAAGTGAAATACAAATAGGCGCAACCACGAGGCCTGGTAAGGAAACAGAGGCCCAGGAAGGGTGAGCGCCTTGCTGGAGTCCCCTGGTTGGCGGAGAGCCTAGTCTTCGCTCTAACCACAGAGGCTCCCAGCCTTGCCAGCACTACATCTACAGCCACGCCCTGCAGATCCTCCTTAGGGCTTAGCAAGCACATAACACAATGAAACAATTCCCAGAGTTACTTAAATAGTATACCACAAATTAAGTAAAAGTGTGGCTGTCTATCAAACTCACCACACCCTGACACAAGGTGGCGGGATGGGCGGTGAACAAGCCCCACGGCACCAAGAGTCAAGACACGGTGTGGACTGGACTGGATGTTGACCGGACATCGGGTGCAAAGGCAGCGCTGTGTGGGTGTGAGGGCAAGGGATACAACGTAAGCAGTTTAGCTGGGCTGGCATTTGAGAGTAGTGATGGATGAGGCAGGCCAGGGAGTTAGATTTGCGCTGAGGGAGTTTGGCTTGGTCGGGGGGAGGGGGGGGGCGGGGGGTGCCTTAGAGCCTTTTAAGGAGGGGCAGGTCTGGTTGCTTGGAGCGTGGCTCTGGGGGAAGCAGGGAGCTGGTGACAGGAGGCTGCCATGGGAATCTTGGCTTAACCCTAGGCAGTGGCAGTGGAGAGGAGCGTGGTGGAGAGGAGAGTTGTGGAAGGGCTCAAAAGATATGGGAGCCTTTTACGACGTTATAGGATGACAGCATTCTTTCTGGACTGAGATGCAGTTATTCCAGGAGACAGGAAGCAGGGCTGGCTACCTCGACGTGCAGCCTTTGATTTCCAGAGAAATGCTCATGGTTCTGGCTCCACTCCCTCTGGCTGTATAGATGTACCCTTCAGGAAACAAGGGAGCTTTTCACTGTGCCTGCTTGGCCACCTCCTTCTCACTGTCACGTGTAAGCTGTCGCCACAGCATATACTGATTCTCCTGTTTACACAGGCACACCATGTACTTTGGTCAAAAGGTCCTGTTTCTCCATACATATAAGTCTTTCTGGATACACATTAGCCATGCATAGGAGCAAATTTTGTATTTATTCTGTAGTCATAAGTGTGAGGGATGTTAAGAGTGGTGTTTTCTGCTTATGGAGCTTTCTGTTTTGAGTTTTAAAGACATTTAACCATCTGTTTATGACTTTAAAGTGAGTGCTTTAAGTGGAGGCCATGAATAAATACATGAGTCATGAAAGGTATTGAAGAGGTATGATCAATAATGAATTGCTACTGTACATCTTACTTAGCTATTATTGCAGCTTTTAAAAAGGTCTCATGTAATCAGATGGTATTTTTAAGGAATTTTTAAAAATCTAATATTAAATATAGATTTTTAAATCTGAATTATATCTTTTCAGAAGAGATTTTGGGGCTGCTTGAACTGCATTTAAAATAATCTATTTTTTCTTTGTTGTTTCTTAAAGCAACTTTTATCCAGGTCCTTAATAATTTACAGATGACATGTATTTATGTAATACTGTGTTACCAAATTATTTAATAAAAATGGAATGTCAGATTTATTGTTGAACTTCTTTTCAGAAATATGCAAATAACATTGTCTTTTCCTCCAGCCAAACAAATGATTCATTTCACCTAGTTATTCTATAAAAGAATGAATTCTATCTTCTCCTCCCTGTAGGTGACTGGTTCACAGGTTCCAGAGCTTTTTTTTCATAAAGCTTTAGTTATCTGACTGCAGTGTAAAAAATCAAAGAGTTTTAGAGTTTGGCACACATGTGCAAATTAAATTTTCTAGCATTTTATTTAAAAATATTTTAAGTTGATTTTTAGGGAAAGAGAGGTGAAGAGGGAAAAGGAGAAGGAAAGGGGAAGGGAGAGGGAGAGGGAGAAAGAAACACTGATGTGAGAGCAAAACATCGCTACGCTGTCTCCTGCACATCCAGGGTGATGCCTAACCAACTGAGCCACACTGGCCAGGGCTACAGCATTTTCAAACTATACTTCTCAATATTAATACGAGAGTAGTGGTTGGAACAAATATTCCATTTGTCAATTTTTATTCCTTTTGTTGTAGTTGACATCCTTTGGGAGTTGAGTAAATTTAAATACAAATAAAAGAAATAACATATTTCAACTCAGGGAACAGTGTTATTGCATAGCTTAATATTATAGACCTAAAACAAACGCTAATATATTTTGACCTTGGTTTGTACTTGACATCCTGGCAGTCAACAAAGGGGACTGGCAGAGGGGAATTCTGAGAGCAATTTGAACGGGCTCACACTGCTTAGTCTGCTGTGAGGTTTTGAGGTGTTGACTGCCCTTTTTATTACTATTTACCAGCTTACAATCAAGCTGTCCTTGAGTCGGCTCTTACTAATATGTCTATACTAGCCCTTAGTAGTTGATACTTACCAGTTTTAACCTTTAGTAAAAATTTAAGAAATGCATGCATTAATAATCATTGGGTATTTCTACTGTCACATACAAACATCATTCTTGCATCTGTGCATGTGTGTATATATAATATGCCTAATTAATTCATTTTCTCACAAAAAAGAACTTCTAGTGTATAATGGATATGAAGAACAGTATTACTTCATTCCATCTATACCTAGGAAAATTTTCCAGAAGAGCAAACATTGAAAAAAACCCCAAAACCTTTGCAGATTGAGCTTTTCCTTTGTGTTGAATCAGTACATGTGGAACCACCTGGGCAGGCTGGCTCCAAGTACCTGGGTTTGTGGATGTGCCATCATGATTTTGGCTCAAGTGTTAGAGAACACTGTTTAAGCAAGGACATGGGGATGTGGAAGACAGATGCTATCCATCCTTTATTTAAAAAAATCCACTCCCCAAACATTGATGACGTGAAATTAAAGAGGCTATAAAATCTACACTAATAAAAGAGAAAGATGCAAATTGACCATACCTTCGCAACACCCACCAGCCAATCAGGAGTGAGTATGCAAATTAACCAAACAAAGATGGTGGGTTAATTTGCATATGCAGGCGCCAAGCGGCCAGGGGCGGGGTGGGATGCTTGCGTCGTCCATGGTGATGACGCAGGCATTCTGCACTGCCCCAGCCACTCTGGGCCTCTGTGCATTGTGGGAAGGCGGAAAGGTGGCTCTAGGCCAGAGTGAAGGCGGTGCCGGCAGCCAGGGGAAGGAAGGCCCATTCTTGCACGAATCTTCGTGCATTGGGCCTCTAGTAATCATAATAAAAGAAAAACAAAAAGAAATTACATCACATAGTGGTTTTACTGCCTCTGGTGCTTTGCTTATAAATTATTTTTTAAAGTGAATCTTAGCTGAAAGCTAAGCTCCTGTATATTTAGGGCTTTGGAAATGTGTTTAGTTTTCATTGGTGTAATAATTTGTGGTTAGTTCTGATTTTCGATACCTTTTTGGTGGGCAATATACTTTGGTGTGCTGAGCTTTTGGACCCGTGGGATTGTTGACCCATCACCCTGATGGTGTTCTCTAAAGTACAGTGGATGGCGGATGGCGGGACTGCCCCGGTGTACCCCTGAGAGAGTGCATGGTGGCTGGGACAGGTTATGACCGCTGCAAAGGTCACCAGGAAAAGAGATGTTCATACAGTCAGATTTTGTAAGCAATAATGTCTTACATAAAATAAGGGTGACTTTCTTTTCTTTTCCCTTTCAGATTTTGGGGTAAGTGCATTCTTAGCAACAGGGGGTGATGTTACCCGGAATAAAGTCAGAAAAACATTTGTTGGCACCCCGTGTTGGATGGCCCCTGAAGTCATGGAACAGGTAAAAATAAAGCGATGGTTTGATTGACATAGTACAGTCGTGCACGTTATGAATACACTGACATTTCATTCAGAGCACCCATTTCACTCGAATGCATCACATAACTAAAGTTTAACTCCTGGTTGCTGGGCCTTGACACACTGCTATCCAAGTTCTGCACACACAGTGTGGACCTCCCCATGTGCTGTCTAATTGTGTTTTCTCTTGGTTACTTTCTTAGGTGAGAGGCTATGACTTCAAGGCCGACATGTGGAGTTTCGGAATCACTGCCATCGAATTAGCAACAGGAGCAGCGCCTTATCACAAATACCCTCCCATGAAAGTAATTACTCTTGGAAATATTACGTCAGGTTTGAAATATGGCTGAACGGAACGGGTTCTGGGGTTCTCTTAGACATAGTGATGTTTCTCTTGGACCTGAGGAGAATTAATGGAGGAATGCAGACAAGCCAAATGTTGTCCGATGTCCTCAGTGGACAGAATAGGACAGAAGTAGTGCAGTGCCCAGCTTTGAAGCTTGCTTTGTTTGTATTCTCAGAGCTGAGTAAGGAATGGGATCTGATTGGTTGATGGAGGTTGATAGCTGTGACAAATGCTGGCCATTACTCTTTTGATAGCAGACTATCCCCAACACTCCAAGGGAAATCTAAAAATAGGTAATAGTGATATCATCTTTGCAGATGGATTTCCCAAATTTTCAGGCCTATTAAAAAAAAAAAAGTCTGTAACATTTTACCCATTTTCATAGCGTCATGTTGGTGACTCGTTTGAAATAAGTGAGTTCAGTATTTTTTGGAAACAACATATGTTTGGATACTGTTTTCAGATTTTTGTGATTCTTATAATTGGCCTATGTCATTATTTTTCTTAGTTCTTAAGATAGTGGTATCAGGGCGAATTTACCCAACTGGATTTTGTTTTGAGACTGAAGTAGTTGGATGGAAATTATGAAGGTATTTTACAGAGAATATTGGTTCATGTTTGTTTCAATGTTTTCTTAGGAAAATATTGGAAAAACTTAGGAGGATGATTTTAAAGCCCTAAGAATGCAAAGGTTAAATAATTATACTGATTAAAATGTTATTACATGCTTATTGTTGAAAATCTGGAAGTACAAATAAGAATAAAAAAGAAAACAATCATTTAGAATCTCATCAACTATAGATAATCCCTGTTAAGGTTTTAATATAGTTCATTACATTGTTTCTCTCTCTCTCTCTTTCTTAAATATATATATATATATATATGTATATATATATATATATATACATATATACACACACACACACACACACACACACACACACATACATACATATATACATATATATAAAATTAAGATTCTGGTGTGTGTGTGTACATACCTGATTTTGTTAGTAAGTTGTGATGTAAACAATTAAAGTGACCTTTCAAAGGAAAAGCACTGAAGCAACTTTGAGGATTTTTTCTTCCATTTGGCTTTTCTGTATTATTTTTTTTTATTTCATGTTTTCTTTCTTTCCTTACTTAGTGTTTTCCACCTGAATGTATAATCCCAGCCTGAAGTCCTGAGGACTTTTCTTAGGACATTGCAGTTCTCCCACTTTCTTCTGTTTGTTATTATCCTCCACAAACAATAAACTGTCAGTTCAATCCTTCATCTATTCACACATCTGAAAGTGTTGGAAAAGTGGCTTGGCATGTGTATAGCATTTGCATAAATTAAGGCTGATTTATGCATTAATGCTTTATTCATTGTATAGGTCGATGGTTTACTATAAATTCTTTTTCTTAAGCAAATCATTTAACATGTGCCAGAGTGGCGTCTTTACCTTTTTGGTTTGAAGCTGTATTCTTATTTTGTTTCGCTCTCCCCAAGAGCAGCACGGCCTTTTGCCCTGGTTATGGTTTTTAGCAACTCAGCTATATTCTGGCCATCTTTCGGGTTTGCCAAGCCTTTAAGCAATTTTCTGTATTTTTTTTTTCACTAAAAAAAAAAAAAAAAAAGGAAATCATGTGTTCCATTCTGGGATATTGTGAATTTATTTTTAGGGTTGGTAATGTTACGGAGGCCTTGAGTACAGGCGGTTCCTTGCTGATGAATGATCTGTGCACACTTCACTGCTGCTCTGGTCCTCCCTCTCTCTCTGCTACACCACGCCCTTTCCCAGCCAGAGCCCTGTCTGCACTCAGCCCGGGCTGGAGCTACGTGCTCCTCCAGGCTTGCAAGAGCCAGTTCCCAGGAAGCTCTGTCCACGTGTCTTTGGGAGATCGTTCTTAACAAATAGAGCAGATTTTGTAAGTGCTGTCAGTGCAATAACAAAAATGTTAAAGGGCTCATGAACCAGTTTGCAAAGAGAAATGAATGCTTTAAATACACTCCGTAAAGTTGCAATCATGGGAAAAGCACGATTGTATCTAATCCAGGCTGGTCTCTGATGCTTCTGTGAAAAAACTAAAAACTCAATTGTAGCCATTGCTACACTGAGGTTCTTTCTTTATGTTTGTTTCTGCTGCAGGTGTTAATGTTGACTTTGCAAAATGATCCACCCACTTTAGAAACAGGAATAGAGGATAAGGAAATGATGAAAAAGTATGGCAAGTCCTTTAGAAAATTACTTTCCCTGTGTCTTCAGAAAGATCCTTCCAAAAGGTATGTCAAACTGGGTGGATGAGTTACAGGCCTGGTCTGAGTCACCACAAAGCTTTGTTTGTGGAGGGGGAAAGGCTGTATGAGGACACCTGCAAGGTACTTCTAGTTCAAGGGAAATGCTGCTCTGGCCCCCAGATTTCCCACCTGTTAGTGGAAGACAGTGTGGGTCCACAGGGAAAGAAGTGAATGCGGGGGCGAGGGGGAGGCACAAGAAAATTTTAGTGTTAATAAGATTTGCTGTGCTTGTGAGGTGTGGGCTTTGTCATCAAAGGAAATGAAGTAAAGCAGAAATCAAGAGAAATTGGCAGTGGTGCATTCAGAAGCTGAGCTAATATTCTGCACCGTGTAGGTTGAGCTGACCTCTCAGGATTTGAATATCCTGCTAGCTCCGGTCTACACCCGGCAGAGCTATTGAATTTTGCATGAGCTTCCTTTTAGTTGCAGAACAAGTTGTTTGTACCATTTAAAAGATTATTGGTAAAGAAGCTTAATATTTTTGCATTAGAAAGATGAATCATATAAACAAGTAAATTGTTTTAAATGAACTTTAGAATTTCCTCTTTATTCTCAGGCGATTGCCCCCATACTGTAGAGTGTCTGTGTTCTGAGTTTGTTTCTTCCTTCTTAATTTCTGTGATTTTGAACTCTCCCGAGTGGTAAGCATAGAGCAGGTGTCCTTTTTCACTTAAAGGAGAATGTTAATGATGTGAACCACACAGGCCTGGCCTGGGTAGAGTCCCTTCCCAGGGCCTGGTGGTGTGTGGCACCCTCCTAGCATGCAGTGAATGTAGATGACAGGCCTGGCGAGGACTCTGAAAAGTTATCTGCTACCCTCATCCGCCCTAGGGTCCAATCTGATAATTTTATGTTAAGACGTGTAAACTGGCTTCTCTTCTGAAACTTTCTTTTTCAGGGAAGGACCTGCTTTTTGAAGAATTCCTTTATTCTTATCTTCAATTCTTTATGAAACTTAAGACTTTTACCTTTAGACAGTGGTCCTGAGCTAGTTGAGATCTCACCTAGTGGTGATGCTGTGTAATGCCAGCTCTTTCAGAAAATCTGTTTGGGGGGGGGGGCTCCCCTTCTTTACAGTAAGCACAGTTGACATTATTTTACCCATCCCTTGTAGCAATTCTCTTCATTCCTTTACATTTTATTTAATTTGCATTCAGTCTTTTCTGTATTCGTCCTCTTCTCATGGAGCCAGGTCTAAAGACTGTTTGCTGTTAAGTATCTTGAAATTACTTATTGTAAAAGGCATGCTTGTTTTGTCACACTTACCGACTGTTTCTGCTTAAACATCTTAGTTGCCCTTTGTGTTTGATTTGTAAGGCTTATTTTCCCTCTGAAGTTACACTGGTTTTTCCTTAGGATTACTTCTTCACTCTCCCGATTAGATGAAAATTCTCTTCAATTCTAATTTTGTTCTGCAACACTTGCTTGCCTACCCCTTGAATTTGGTGTCATCTCCAAATATCAATTTTTGGCATCACCAAGGAACCAGGATTTAATTCTGCAAAGCCCAATGAGAGAGAAGTGCAAGAACTGTTATTACTGTTGGTCTTTGTGGTCGTTGAGCTAGTTGAGATCCCACCTAGTGGTGATGCTGTGTAATTCCAGCTCTTTCAGAAAATAATTCTGTACGGTAGAATAGTTAGTGTGCCTCAAGATGTAACAATATCATCTATTTGGTTAAAGTAAATTAGATTAGATCATCATATGTTATATTTAACAAACCATCCTATTTCTTAGTAATCTTGAAAGTCCTTCCAGGTTTTATTTATTTTATGAACTCTAATATCAGGTTCCTATTACCCACCTCCCCCCCCCCAAAATATTTTAGAAAAGAGCCATAAATTTTTCAGAGTTCTTTCCCTCAGAGTTCTCTCTTAGTGACATTATCGATCTACAAAGTAGTAATAGTTTAAGAACTTTTTTTAGGTATTTTCTCTGTGTCATACTCTATTCTCACTATTGTACAGTTGTCCTCTATAACAGAGAGTGTTGGTGCACAAACTTTCCACGTGACTCTTTTTTTTTTAATGAAAAGACATGGGTTTTGGAAGTTTGCGGGGAAAAGCTTCATGAAATGTGAGAATGGAAAAAAAAAAGGCAATATTGTTGAATTTTTCTTACATAGGTGCAACTTAAAATATGCATTCATTCCTGAATTAATAAGTAAACATTGGATTGCTGCACAATTCTGAAAGAAACCATGAATATACCCTGCCTTCTCTGCCTTTGCTTATGTTGTCCATGAGTTCTTCTTTTCCCTCTATCCACCTCCCACCTATCTTTAAACACTTGGTTCAGAGGCTCCATTTTCTTAGAGATAGATATCTCTGGTGAGATTTCTAGTCCTGCTTTATCATCACCTGTGTGACTTAGTTTCCTTGACTGTAAAATGGGGCTAATGACACCTACTTCATAGGACTGTGATGAGGATGGAGTAAGATAATCCACTGAAAACGGATAACAGTGCCTGGGGGTTCCTAAATATTCAAGAAGTTGGAATTGCCATTCATTATCTGCCTTTTTCTTCCTGACCAAATAGAGTTTTTTCAAATTTTAATTTTCTTACCGTATGTTGAATACATGTCTCTTGTAGCAGATATGTAAGTATATTGACTTACATATCTGATCTCCTCATAAGTTTGTAAGTTTTTAGAAAGAGAGCCTGTGCCACTTATATCTTTCTCTCTGCAGTGTCTGGTGAATCTTATTTATTCAGGGGTATTTCTTGAATAACTGGAGACAATTGGGTTTTTGCACTTTGGGGTGATTTTGACTCATTGCAAAGAATTCAGAAACCTGATTCAAGTAGGTTTGGGAATGAATGCAAGACTTGGGGTAATTTATATTTATTTATGTTGCCTGCAACAGAGTATATACTTGTAAGCTGAAAGCAGATGAATGGGACCAAAGCCCTGGTCTTGCTGAGTACCTTTTTAACAGTGAATAAAAACATATCAGGGACCAGGCCCAGTTCACGCTGGTGCGGGAGTCCTCAAGCTAGATGAGAAAGGGTTATGCTTTCTTTTCAACCTTGAGACTCATGGAACTTTCCTGAAAAAAGAGAGCAGAGCACGATATTAGGAACTGTTTGCCTCATTTAAATCTGTGTGCTCTGCCTAGGCACAGATGAAGAATTACTGGTATTTGTAAAGCAGAACATTTTGCCATTTCTTAAAAAAAACGAGCCTTGACCTTGTAGATTACATGCTCCCTATGGATGGCAACTATAAGAGGAACCACCCTTTTCTTTGAGCAATGCGGGTGTGGATGTTACATAGATAAATTCATTGGAAATGAATAAAACTTGAATATTTCTCTTGGGGGGAGGGGCCGGGGAGACATGCTGCTCTGCCTAAGGTCAGTGAGCTATTTGGAATTGTCATGCAAATTGCTAGAGCTACTTAAACTGTGTCATATTCCTCCTGAATCCTTTGAAAATCATTTAAAGTCTCAGTGGACTTGGGTTCATCCATATGTATTAACTGAATCCTTTAACAGATTTTCTTCTGAAAATGTTGGTACTTGCAGACTTCCACATTGTTTTCAAGGATTTAAAATTGAATCGTCATTCAAAGCCGGGCCAGTTATTTGGGTTGCTGATTTAACATTGCTCATAAAACAGTGTTTGTATTTATACTACCTTGTGTTGCTGGATAATTGATAGCAGCCACAGAAGACACACTGCGCTTGCAGAAGTCTTTCTCCTGTGCACTTAGCTAAGAGGCAGGTAGCATCAAGGGCTCCACGTTAACCCTACACTGGCAGTTGCTATGGCATCGAACATAAAACAGACAAAACAAAAAGACTAAAGTCAGGTTTCTCATATCTTCTGTCACTTTCTTCTCTGTCTCATTCCCCTCATTCTTTCCAGTTCCATTTTTCCATACTTTGTCCTGGGGTTGTTTGGCACATGAATTTGATTCCAAAGCTGTAGACACCTGAGCTAACTTGAGCACCAAAAGGACCTGCTATTTCGTACTCTGTTTCAAGTAGAAACCACCTATTAATTAATATAAATATTAAGTCTACAAAAAAAAATATGGCTTCTTTAAACCTTTTCTCAATTTTCATGTGATTGCATTTTTGTATTTATTGATGAAGGCCAAGAGCGGAGTGCAGAGAAAGGAGTTTTCCCTGAAGTCTGCTTTTCCCCTTTATAGTTCGGTTACCATGGAAGTGACCTTGCTGGGGAAGGGAAAGTATTTTCCCAGCCCTGAATCCCAGAGTATGTCTGGCATTTCCCAGCCTTCTCTCTACTTTGGTCCTACACTTGACCCTTAGTGTGCAGGAGGAGGAGGTGGGTGCAGAGGAGGGATGAAGCATTTTGGCTCCCCGTGTCAGTACATCCACTGTGTACAGACTTTCCCCCTTTTCCTTTTTTGGGGGCGGGGCTAACATGAGTCTGTTTTCATTACATCATTCTGCTATTTCCTACTCTATTGATCAGATGCTTAGACTTGAAGTGGTGACTAAGTCTAGCCCAAGGAGTTGTAGTTCTGTGTCCAAATGGCTAGCAGCATTTCTTTCACCCTGTATTTTATTGTGGTATGAAACTGAGTATAGCCATTTTCTGCTCTATGCCAGGCATTGGATATATAAAGATGAATGCTGCGTGGCCCTGTCGTGGGAGGGGTTATAACCCAGCGTAGGGAAGGTAGGGGGCAGGAACAGACAGTTACAGAAGGGGAGTGTGGCAGGCGTGGCGTGTGAGCAGGAGCGGGGAACAGAGTGAAGCAGGTTAGTGGGAGCTGGGAGGAGTGTCTGAAGATGCCTGACATTTAAATTGGCTCTTGACCTCTGAACAAGGGCGTGTCAGTTACAAACATTTTAAAGCAAGAAAAGCAGCGTGTGCTAATGTCATGAGAGAGCAAGGTGGGTGAGAACATGGTTGTAGCTGGAGGACAGAGTTCACACAGGATGTGATGGGAAATGAGGATGGAGAAGCCTAGCCCCCCGGGTCCCCAAGACCCACTAGACTGAATGAAGGTCTGTTTCGAGGCCGAGTTTAGGACCTCCATGGATGTACACAGTTTGCAAGTGGCGGCTGTACTTAGTGACGCTTCCTGATTCTTTTCTATGCTTGGATGGTGGGTTGGAATGAGGAAGAGAAGTGACGGAGAGACTCACTGGGAGGCCACTGGAGTGGTTTCGGGCAGAGGTGATGAGGGTTTCAACCAAAACAGTGACCTTGAGTTCCTTAACCATCTTGATTTTCCTAGGTTTCTTTTCACTTTAAAAAATTCAACCTAAGTTTTTTGTATGCCTCCTAGGTGTTTGAAGTTTTGTTTTGTGTTACGAGGTACTAGGTATAATATGCCTAGCATCTGGCATCATGCCTAACGCATAGTAGATGCTCAATAAATATGTATTTCCTGAGAGAGGGAAAGGATGAATTTGCAGTAGCTGGAGGCCACAAACATTGCCGACGATCAGTGAGAGTATACGTTAAAGTCACAACCAAAGTCCACTCATGTAAAAGAGTAGTCTCATTTTTAGTTAGTTTTCGTTCTAGTTTGACAGGGTGCACATTCATGAATTCGATGAGCTTATTGAAGGATGTGGCACACAAAATGTAAACCGTGGCCTACCTGTTGATTAGACCTTTATTTACTCAGAGCAGTGAGCAGTTAGTGGCCGTTTATTACAGTGGGTATGGCCATTCTGGGTTCTTCTCAGGTACCTGCAGCCAGTGTCCCACTTAGTCACAACTTCAAGTCTAAGCATCTGATCAATAGAGTAGGAAATAGCAGAATGATGTAATGAAAACAGACTCATGTTAGCCCCGCCCCCCAATCAGGAAACTGAGGGAGAGAGCAGGAACAATTTAGATTTCTGTTTCTTTGCACAGAAGTACAGTGTGGGGCCCTGGTAGACTCAGGCAGTTTGTGCATCGTTGCACTTGGCCACGTTTCCTGATTCTTTTATATGCTTTGGTTTGGCCCCTGGAAACATGTTATTGGAACTTTCTGGTTCCAAGGAAGGGGTTTCTAACCTCTTCAAATATGAGAATCCTTTTAAACTTGCACCCCCCCCCCAACATAGTACTATTTGTACCTTTGCAAATCATTGCCTGAGAGAGAAAACCTAATGATACTCAGTAATGGTTCTCTCCCTCCTCCCAGTTTTAAAATTATGAACAATTTAAAACATACAGAAAAGGTGAAAAACTTTACATTGTTTACTTTTACACCATAACCTAGATTCAACAATTATTAACATTTTTCATATCTACTATATCTATTTATCTACATTTTGCTTGCTGAATGAACAGTTTGAAAATAAGTAACAGACTTAATACTTCGGCTTGCATTCCATACAAATTGAGAAATGTTCTAAATAACCACAGTACTTTTCCACGTCTAAGAAAATGAGCAGTAATTTCCTAAAATTGTCTGTTACCTAGCATATTCACTTATCCTATATAACAAAAGCCTAATATGCAAATCAGCTGAACGGTGGAACCACCGGTCAGCAGGGTGCAGGGCCAGTGAGTGGGCGGTGACAAGCCAGCCAAGGTGGGTGCCCGCTGGCAGAGGGAGGGGATGGTGATCGGGGGGTGGTGGCGACCGGCAGCGGCGGAGGGGTGATTGGGGGCAGGGCCGGCTGGCGCCATCCTCTGATCACTCTGCCAGCCGCCTCCCACAGAGGGAGGCCACCAGTGGCAGTGGTGGGGCGATGGGGGGCGGGGCTGGTGGGGTAATGGGGGGCGTCCCCCAGTCAGCCCACTGGTCACCTCCCGTGGGGAGCAGGCCTAAGCCATCAGTTGAACATCCCCCGAGGACTCCTGGACTGAGAGAGGGTGCAGGCCGGTCTGAGGGCCACCCCCTCAGTCCACGAATTTTCATGCACCAGGCCTCTAGTCTATATATATATATATAAAAGCCTAAGTGACCAAATGACTGGAACTACCAGAATGACCGGTTGCTCTGATGAAACCCCTGGTGGTCAATGTGCTCCCACAGCCAACCCCCCACCACCAGCCAATCTCCCATGGTCCCTCCCCCCGGCTGGCGGGCTCTGGGGACCCCACCCATGCACAAATTCATGTACCGGGCCTCTAGTCTTTAATGATTTCCAAGGTCTTTTGTAGTTTCTCCTCCTTCCCTTTCAAATGCAGGATTCAGGCCAGGGGCATGTATTGCATTTGGCTTTATATTTCTTTAGTCTTTTAAAATCTGGAACCATACCCTCACATCTCCCTTTTTCCTCTTTGATACTGACTTTTGGAAGAGATCAGTTCATTTGTCTTGCTAACTGTCCTATAGTATGGATTTATGTGATTTTCTTTTTCTGCATTGCTGCTTGTTTTAGACAGAGCTGTTGATGAAGTAAGCTGTTCTTTATGGACTAATGCCAGCTCATAGACAGCAGAAGTAGATAATCAGTATTCTGCCACCTCCTATAAAATACTTATTTAAGGCACAGATGCTAAAATCATCAGGTAAAAGGTTTTGGGGATAGGATATTCATAAATAGTAATGCCAAAGTATTACCCAAAAGAACACTTTCCCATTGCAGTGGGTAAAACATACGTGTACAATGGAGAGATCTCAGGCCTGGGGACCAAGTAGTTAAACTTAGTATCACTCCCAGTAGAAGTTACCTAACATCATGTGCCTCTGACGTGCCGCAGTAAAAGGTACACAGTGTCATCCAGGCAATGTTCCCCCCGCAAATGCTTGATTCAACCTAGTCAGGCCTTCAAACCTGAGAAACAAGTGCAGTGACTCCATGAGGAAACAACCAGACCAGTCCAGTAATCCTTTTAAATGAACTTGCATTTTACTAATCACCATCATGTTTACCTTGCCCTGAAAAACAGTGGTCCGTGTACACCTGAGACTGGGGTGTTTGGGGGCGGGGGGAGGTGCAGACAGCTGGCACACATGGTTTGTGGACCCCTTGCCTTTCCTGACTCTCGGAGAATCTTCAAGCACTGTGCACTGTGATTTCTTGAGGGTCCTATTGCAGCTTGTACAGGTTCTCAATAAATATAGGAATTTAGCTCACGGATGTGTCAGTCTGACACCTTTTAGAAACACTGCATTCACTTAGTGAAGTGTAAGGGTGAAGAATGGAAAATGGATTGTGCCCCAAATATTTAACTCAGAGGAGTTTGTGTGTTTTGCAGACAAGGAGCTTGGAAAGAACTGGAAAATTGGCACTCTTTTATTTGGTGCCAACTTGTGATTAATTTAGTGTCTGGTTTTGCTATTCCTAAAACTGGTCTTCCAGAAAGATGCTAGGATTAAGTTGTTTCATCAAGGCAGTGTATTTATCGAGTGGTCATTGTTTCAACTCTCATTTATTATTGATCTTTCAGGCCCACAGCAGCAGAACTTTTAAAATGCAAATTCTTCCAGAAAGCCAAGGTAACATGCTTAAAACCCCAAGTAAATCTGCTATTTTGAAACACTATGAATTTCTACATATCGTTATCTGATGTTAAAGTGTTGGGAATATCTGTTTTGCAGAACAGAGAGTACCTGATTGAGAAGCTGCTTACGAGAACACCAGACATAGCCCAAAGAGCCAAAAAGGTAAGCGCCATTAGCCCCGCCAGCCCAGTAGGACAGGAAACCGATGGAAGGAGTTTCCCACATACTCAGGATGTGCATATTTGGAGGTTATGTGATTAGTGCTTACCCAGATAGCTGCATGCTGCCTTTTGGTTATCTCAGCTTACTTTCATTTGTTTGGGTGTGGACACCATGGCAAACTCAAATGATTTCATTTTTTCCATTTATCAACTTTGCTTAAAGAAGGTCAGAGGGGAGGGGGCTGTCCTGAATTCTGAACACTGGAGAGGTAAAACATCCTTGAATATCTATCTTTCCTTTGGATTTTACAGAAGAGGGACAGTCTTGTTAAAGCCGCTTGAAATGACAAAAGGAAAAACAAAACTTTTGTTTTTAATGGTTATTGGGAATATCTGTGGGGTATAGGTTTTTTCCTCATAAAAGATCCTGTGGGGACTTTTATTGTCCTCCTTATGTTAACTAAATGATACTTATGATGACTTGAAAAACTTGTCATTCTAGCTTTGAGATTTTTTAAATGGCATGTATGTGTAAGGGTATTTATGTGTGTATTTCACCAGAGTTTTATCTATCTGTAATTACTAATTTCATTATGGTATGAAACCTAATAAAATGTAACCTCTATTTTGGTTTGGTTTGGTTTTAAAATTATATTCGATATTTATTATTAAAAATACGTATGTAGCACAGATTTAGTTTTTCAGTTATTAAGAAAGCTGATGTGATAGCTGAGTCCCCTGCTCTGTAAATAAAATTGGCAAAGTATGCATTAGTGATGACATCTCACTAGGTCCAGCTATGAGTAACTTTGAATGTTAACTTCCAGACGTTGACTTTATAAAACATTCTGTATGAAATGCATTTTGCTAATGCGTTAGAATTACTTTAAATAGATTTTGAATAGGCTTCAAGAAGTGACCCATCTGAGCTTCTCTGCTGGACCAGCAGACTTCTGTGGGGTGGGCTGGTCCCTGGACTGTGAGCCTGGGCTAAGGCTAGGGGGCTGCCGCGTTGACTGCAGAGACCTGAGCAAGGTTGGCTGGTGGGACGTCTCTGAGGGAAGGTGGAAGTGGGCAGATCATAGATCAGCACTTCTCCAGCAGAGCAGAGAGTCAGCGCTTTGGTTAGAGGCAATAGAAGCTGGACGTGCCCACAGAGTCGCAGGGCCCCACAGCGAAGCCTGAAGGAGGAGCCTGGAGAGGTTCCCTGGGGTGTTGGAGTTGAGCACGAGGTCTTTTGATGAGATCTCTAAAATGTCAGAGTTGGAAAAAAGCTGTTAGGAAGCCAGTGGCTTGTACAGTCTGTGTCTCCAAAGAACATTTTTTTTTTTTTTTTTTTTTTTTTTTTTACTTTGCTTTTTGTCCCCTGGAAGTTTTGTTTGATCTCATCCCGAGGCTCTTCCCTAAGAAGGTTTTCTCTGTGGAGCTTTAGCCTCACACCTCCAGCTCCTTGTTACTGGCCAGCCAGCCTCTCACGGGCAGTTTCCAAAGGCTCCCCTCCCACCCAGACCGAGCCTTCCTGTGCTCTGTGTCCTCCTGAGTCGCCCAGTCTCAGAACACTGGGATTACCTTTATATTTAAGACCTGCTTTCCTCCTCATCTTCCCCATCAAACCACTCTCTGGATCCCCTCCTCACCTCCCTCTGCACCATGGCTCCAAGCGGCTTCCTCCTGGTGTTAACTAGACAGTGCAGTGGATTTCTCCCCCTTCTCCCTCCATTCCTCCTCTCTGCGCCTTCTTAGACTCCAGTGCAAGGTTAACTTTCTGATCACATCACTTCATTGCTCAAAAGTGGTTTCCAAAATTAAACAAAAACTTAAGCAAATAAATGGGGATGGGCGGCGGGGAGGGGGAGGTTCTTATCAAATAAAGGCCAAGCTCCTGAGCCTTGAAGTCATGGCACCATTTCAGATTCCAGCCTTTTGTCCTAAACTCCAGCTGCCTTGAACCACTTATGGTTTCCACTGCGTCATCCACACTTTCCTTTGGCACTTCTTCCACCAGCTTGAGAAAATGAAGACTGTTCAGGCTGTGACCCTATTTCCTTACTTTCAAAAATAGATTTCAGTGATTTATTACATATTAGTGCGCCATGCATTCCAGATCCCATTTCGCATGTATCTGAAACAAGAAGTCGCTAGCGTTTGGGGAGGTATGATTTTTTCCAACCAGGTCATCGGCTGTTTCCTTGCTTTTTGATTGTAGACTTTAACCTCGGAGCTTGTTTCGTCCTCTATCCCTCAGATAGAAAATGGCCACACATCTCAGTGTCACACTGAGCAGTAAAGGGAGAATGGAAATTAGTTCCTAAACATCTTACAGAAAGGAGGTGAATGTTATCCTGGCTCTCTGGCTTCGTTCAGCTGGCCCTTTCCCTGTCACAATTCTCGTTTTAGAGTGCACTTGGTTGTGAGCTGCACTCCACGCCTTGCCCGTGGGTTTGGGGCAGGTACGCCGACCAGGTAGGTCAGCATTGATCACAGTGTGTGTCTTGTTCATAGTAAGAGCCCGAAGCCGTTTGCTGGCTCCGTGAACATGCGCATGAGTGTACCAAGGAAAGTCCGTTTGAAACTCTGTTTTCCACTCTCTTGACCCCCGCCCCCCGCCCCCCCCCAGTCCTTGACATCCACTTGTTCCTCGGGTTCCTATTAATAGCAGACAGCCTCCCTCCCTCTGCGGCTGGTGATGTTGGTGAGCAGCCATCTGCCTGCTCCTTATCTGAAGCTTCATGCAGGCTCAGCCACGAGGAAGGAAATATTCTTTCAATCACCAAGTGCACTGAAAGCCTTTGTTGTGGGATGTCTTTGCTTGTCTTGGGTGCTTACAGTGTTTAGGTGAATTTGGCTTAACAGTTGGTACCGAGTCTTTCTGTGTGAGTTGGTGTGACTCATCCTTGGGCTCCTCAGAGGCCGTGTGCAGCGGTGCCTCCTGCTCGCTCGTGCTCCGGGTTCCTGGGGCAGGTTCGTTCCTCAGAGGCTACTTGTCCATGGGAGCCCTTTGATTTTTGTCTCCTCAGTTTGTTATTTTTCAAAATAGAAACAGACAGTCCGTTGACACACTGGTGTTTACGTCACAACCGGGTCTGTTGACTTAGCTCCGGACAGTCAGGCAGCCCGTTGATTTGACATTTGTCGTCATAAACGGTCTCTTTTCTTCCCTTGCGGTCACCCAAATTAAGAAACATTTTCCAATATGTGTTTTTATGTGCCATGCATAATTCTCATATTTGGAAGAGAGGGGCCAGTGTGGTAGCTGTGCTCAGGAGGCCCCTCGGAGCCCCCTGTGCTGCCCTTTGGCGTGGAGAGGCAGATGCCAGAGTGGGAAGTGTTCACTGGGAGACTGGGAGGCTCATAATTCCCTGTGGGTAGATGATCTTGTCTTCATCCTGATGGACTCCTTTAAATCCGGGGAGAAATATATTAAGAAATAGAAACAGACCAATATGGCTGGTAATTTGGTAATGTAAGATGATTTCTGCGTGTGTGGTAATTAAAGAAATTGGGGATATTTGTTTTCTTGCTGAAGGCAGAGTATTTGGCCCATTCTGGGTTCTTTTGCTGATAGACAGTGTGGTTTAATTTCCTTTTGCCCTAAATTTTCCGTCTGTGAAATGGAAATTCTGTCTGACCCCAGGCATGTGGTGGAGGGTAATGAGAGAGTCGATATTCCTGGACCCTCAGACACGCTGTAAATTCTACATGAGGACATGCTAATAACCACTCATGAGAACAGAGTTCACTGCAGCTACATAACTTCTTTTCAACTTTTCACTGATCCCTGTGCGTGAGAAGAAAGGCTCCGTAGCCATTACTCCCTCTCGTGGCTTTCTAGGAGCCTGTCTCTGGCCGCCTTTTGGGGTTTGACAGCTTGACCCCGTGGTGTTACACCATTTAGCTGCTGGATTCGCTGGGTGCGGAAGGGTGTAAAGTATTCGGTGGAAGTCATATGCTTGGGGCTGTGTGCATCTTCTGTGGGAGCACCTGAGCTTCAGACTTGGCTGATGTCTCAGAGTTGGCTGTATGTGAGTAAGAAGAACCTTGCGTCTCCACATTCACACTCCTATGCGTATACAATGTCTGTTGCTGAAACCCACCGATGGCAGGGCAGGGGCAAAGGGTTAGGAGCTACACAGATGTCCAAATGCCAGCTGCTCAGCCAAAACGCATATTGGCCCGAGAAGGGGTGAGGTGAGGAAATGTACTGCACAGGTCTTGTTATTGCAGTTGCTTGTGTTTTGATGGGAGGTAGGATCACTGGAGGATTTTTGTTTGAACTTTCTGAATGATGAAATCGAGAAGTTAGGAATAGTGAGCCATTATCAGAAGGAGGAAAGGGATATTTTATCACTGCCACATTTGGCTGGAACCATTGTGAATGGGAACAATGGGACAGTCTCTGGGTCCCAGAATTTCTTAAAACAGCCTGTAAGGTTGGGTTCACAGGAAGGACCCATTTGCTGGCTTCATTTCATCCTCCTTCGTGCTTAGGAATAAATGATAGGAATGTTACAGTTCACACTGATTTAATCCTAGAGGCCCTGTCCCTAGGCTTCCTGGGAATCGGGGCCATCCGACTGCAGGCCGGCGCCTTCCTTCCGGCTGCCAGCTGGGGCCTCCCTTCCCCGGCTGTCAGCCACCGGCCAAGGCCTCCCTTTGTTCCTTGCCACCCCCTGGTGGTCAGCGCATGTCCTAGCAAGCGATAGAACTCCTGGTCTCCCTGTCGAACTCCTGCGGGGACACTTTGCATATTAGCCTTTTATATGTATAGCATAGTTGACCCTTGATAAACACTGGTTTGAATCATGCAGGTCCACATATATGTGGACTTTTTTCAATAAATACACAGTCAGCCTTCTGTGTCCGTGGGTTTCGCATCCATAAGAAACTAGAGAAGAGCTAAGGTGATTTCAAATGCTTTATAAATGGATTTTAGTTTTGTTCCAAGTCTGCCCAGTAGAGGGCAATGATGGTTTTAATTCTGTGAGGTTGTGCAAAGCAAACGGAACAAAAGTTTTTGGCTTTGTGGAAAGTCTCAGATTTGGAGCAGAAGGATCAAAGGTCTGTTAAGTTCTTACTGAGCCCTGAGTGTTAGGCACCTTAGTCACCTGGAGTGAGAGTTTGTTTGTTTGTTTGTTTGTTTTTAACTGGACAGCAGGTGGAAGGTGATGATTTTAAGTACTTTTAACTCTTGCCACTTTTATTGTAAATTACAAATCAAAGTAATATAACATTTGTATTTTACATAATTCATGTCAAAACCAAAAATCTCCATTTTGAAGATGGGATTGGAGAATTTCTAGTATTTTGTGGTCAAATTAATGCAGTTCTGGATGGTGGCAGGCTATTTGCAGAAAGTTCTGTAGTCCCTGCAGTGCTCAGGGCCGGGGAAACAGGAAGGAGGGAGTCCAAATGTTTGATACCTCTGAAGGCAAAGTGAACTGACCTCTCTACCTATCACATTTATTATGGATTTGATGTAAGAAATGCATTCAGGTAGGTCCGAGCGTGTGTGTCCTCTTATTACTTTGTGTTTCTCTTCCCCATCCTCTTGTTGTTTATAAACAGCCACATAGTAATCTCTCATTGAGTTACTCCCATGCTCAAAAGGGAGGAAGGAGAGCTGTGGTGGTTGAGTTTGCTATTTTTTCCTATTTTAGAGAGCAGGTGTCCAGAGAGGTTAAAGTTACTGGTTTAACTAGGTCTGTAAGTGGGACAGATGGTCTCCTAGTATAAACCTGTGGCTATATGTTCATTAATTTTTTTTATTTTAAATGCATCATTTTAGTCAGCTTAGAATGTAGAGTTCATTTGGTTTGGAAAGTGCTTTTGGACACCAGGGGGTGCTATCAGAATAGTTCATTTGCTCTAGGACTCTGGACAGGAATTGCTTCCTAGTCCATGAAAACCTTAGAGGGTGTAGATTTTTTGTTTTCCTTTTGCACTGTGCCTGCTGTAAGGAGTTTGGCTGGCTGGTGTTTGTGCTGGGGATGAATGAGGCACAGGAGAGGATAGAGGAAACAGCAAGTGGAAAAAGCATCATAAATGACTGTCAATTCAGTCGGTGAGTTGAATAAAAAATGCATTTACTCTGGGTAAGTGGCCCCTTTCTGGCATTTGACTTTGAGCCAAGAGAATCCACTCTGGAAATTGTGATCTGCTAGTCCTGGTAGCTGCATTTAGGGGGGGATATTTGTATTTTCAGATTGAGGTGTCTTAGACACACCAGTTGGAAATTTAAAAATAATGTCCTACATTTTGTAAATAGTATTGTGAGTGATACTCTTTGTACAAATGTAGTTTGTAGAGAACTGATTGTTTCACATTCAGTTAAATTTTTGGGATCTGTGTGCTCAAATGCATCATGTGGCTCTTTTTTTTTTCCCCTCTGGAAAGTTTGCTAACTCTTTCCAGTGCTTGTGTGCATCAGCTAACTTCTCTGAAACTTAATTGGCTTACATGTGTCCAGAGAAATCCTTACCTGGCTGCTCTTCGGCCACACTGAGCATCGCTGATAACGAATGAGGACCGACTGCCACGAAGGTGGTTTCCTTTATCCACCTTCCCAGCTCACTCTAACACTAGTATACCCTTTCTTTTACAGATAGATAAACCAAGAAGAATGGAAAGGAGGTTGGCTAAAGTTGCAGAAAAACTAGAATAAAAAGTTCAATTTTTTTTTGGTGTTATGAAAACTCTAATAGTATGAGTGTCTTCTCTCTGCTTTAAAATTCTCCCATGGTTTCTTATTAATTATAAGCTCCAAGTTCCTGCCACTTATAGGATGAGGTCCACATCACTTGTAGGGTAAGGACCACTCAAGGCTCCAAGGCTCTGTGATCTGCGTTCTGACTACCTCTCTATCCTTTTTGTCGGCCACTCGCCATCTCACCCTTAGCACATGTCCTTAGAGAAGTACTGTTTCTACTTTTCCACCAGTATACTCCTGAAATTCTCACATATGTTTTTCATGAAGGTGCATGTACCGGTCCCTCTGTTTAGAAGGCTTCTCCCTGAACTTGTGTCTTTCTAAGTCTAGCATCTCTGCTGTGAAGCTTTCTCCTACTCCCCCAACGCCCCCCGCCCCAGCACCCCAGAGAATTCATTAGCCTTTTGTCTGTATTGCTTCTCTACCTTGGGCATGATTCCCTTGCTGCACTCAGCATCGTCTATAGTTTATTTCCTCACACTTTTGCCTTCTGTGCCAGACAAAGGGTGCCTCTGTACCTTGGGTGCAGGAATGGTGTCAGAGTATTCCCTGTCCCCAGTACCCAGCACAGTATCTTGGTCCATTAACAGCTGTGTGTGGAATGGAAGTTTGGTGAGCCAGATTGCAAAGTGATGATGACGGCCTTTCATGGGAGTTGTTGGGAGAGCATGAGGGCGGGCAAAGCAAGTCTGCTTCTAGTTGTAAAGGAGAACAGTGACGATGTTTTTCCGTTGGTGCTGTATTATTGTATTTCACATCTAGGACTCAAAGTTTAGGTTTAAAATCCCTTGTTATCACTAACTTGCTAAGGGTCTTGGGTGAGCCAATTAGTTGGACTCACCTTTGCCACCTAAACATAAAGTAGAATGGTTAGATTTTATTATCTAACATTTGTGTATTATCTCTTTTAGAGTATTTAATAGCAAAAATTTAGTCCCTACCACTCAGCATATTCATTATTGGCATTTTTGTCTTCAGCCAATACACGCATTAAGTTTTCCTGTTACCTGAAGCCACATAAAATGAGGAAGATATTTCAAAACTAGGTTTAAATTGGCTTTTAGTGCTTTCTAATTTTGGATTAGCTATCATTTATTCCCCGCCCCAACCCCCTTTTAGGGGAAATAATTTAAACTTAACCCTTTAAATTTAACTTTATATCATGATCCTGTAAATATTTAAAATGAGTAGGACATTTTGGAGAAGGAAAGGTGAAGGAGATAGGAAGTAATGGAACTTCTGTACATAATTAGGAAAGGAAGAAGTCCACACCAATAGAAGGAATCCAGGCGTTTTGCCTTCCCACCTGCCTAGCCTTTTACATTGTGGTCATTCAAGATACGTAGTGAGACCAGCAGAGGGCGCTGTACACACGCTTAAAAAATCATTGTGTGAGTTCGGGGTGGGAGGGGGTGGTGCTCTGCTTGTTTTATGTTAAACAAATTTGATTGTTATAATAGAAGTGTATGGCTTTATTGTTCTTTCTTTAAGCCCACACTTTTTTTTTTGCAATTTCTTTTACTTTGAAATTAAGTAGTTTTAAAACAAATTAAAATTCAAGAGGCCCAGTTAAGGTTGCACTTTGATACAGGATTTTCTAAGCTTCTCATTAAATTCTCACAAATTCTAATACTGATTTAGAAGAGTGTATACTAACTTTTAACTTTTTTCTCATATGCAGAAAGAAAAAGGAGCCTTTGTACAACTTACAAAGCAATAATAGAGCTAAGAAATTAAAACAATAGTCCTTAATTTAACCCAAATTCCAAAGGTCATTTGAAATTGTTTGGGTTGTTATACAACCAGTTTGTTAGCTGATATAATTCAACTGGGGAGGAACTGGGAAGGTCCTGTTTTATCAAGACCAGAAGGACCCCTTAGGGGATAAGGACAAAGTTCTGAGGGGTGGGCTTTCTCTGGGACTCTTCTCTGTGGAGAGCAGTATGAGGAGGGAAGGGAGGGACAAGGAAGGTGAGAAACCAAGCCTGGAAAGAGGTGGAAAAGGCCCAGGAATAATTCTCTTGGTCATGAAGCTGGGATCCACAGAAGTCTGTGCTTGAAGTAAGACTGAGCTTGGTCTCTTCTTCCAGGCCCAGCAGCCACTGGCTCTGCCACTCGCTTATTGGGTGGCCTTGGGCCTCAGCCGAACCCCCTTTGTCTCAGCTGTGACATGCAGTTTGTTCAGTGGCCTTCCATTGATCCTATAGGTTGGAAATTAAATTCTTAATTGGGCCTTTGGTGTTTGGCACAGTCCCTTCCTTATCTTGTACTCTCCACCCTCATTCTCCACGTGTCCATTTACCTAAGCCTCTTGCACATGCTGTTGTCCCTTCTGCTTGGATGTGTCAGCTGCTTCCATCCTCAGAAGACCTTAGTGTCAGCTCAAAGAGTCATTTCTCCAGTTCAGTCAGTACTTTCTTGATGGATGTTTAGATTGTCTGCAATTTTTAAATTGTCAACCACACTGGGATGAACGTCATTGTGCATGCTTTATTGCTTTTATGTTACTTATTTTGTTAGGGTGTGTTCCTAGGAATGAAATTGCTTAGTCAAAGAGTACATATGCCATATAATTATTGATGCATATTGGCTTACTGTTTAAAATGGAAGACGATGTATTCAAATCCCAGCCTGGTTCTTGGGTCTTTTACCTGTAGAATAATATGTTACTTACACACACACACACACACACACACACATTCAGTGCCTAGCATATGATCTTTAATATTATTTATTTTTGGTATTGAAGTGTCATTCCTGCACATTTGTTTGATTTCATTTTTCCCCCTAGATATGCAAGTAGCTGTTTTGTAGAAAACATTCTAGGTCTTTTGGCAGTTTTCACCTGAGACTTTCAGTAACTTTGGAAGAGATAAGAATATATCATGTATTAAAGCTGATAGGCTCTTATAGAGGTCCCAACTTGGCGTCCTGAACTCTTTGGGCCACTAAAGGTAGCTAGAGAGCCATTGGTGGTGAGAAGGATGGGGAGCCCTGTTGTTCTGCAGCCTGTTCTTGGATAAGGAATTATGTCTCACAGGATGGGGCTGAGTGTGCACTGTGAAGAGGTGTTTGTGCTCACTATTCTGTCACTGCAATCTCTTCTGTCCAGAACAAACAAATGATACGCCAGCTGCCAGCCTGAGGGTACCGATCAAACCATTTCATCATCCCTGGGTTTCTGGTTTGAGAGGGCTCATTATGAGGTTCGATGTGAGCCATTTATTTGCGCTGCACCGGGTGCTGGTCACGCCAGCGTCTGCAGTCACAGGACAGCACCACACAGTTTGGATAATGAGCTGTTCCTTTTTTCCTTGCTTTTGTCATATACTAGTGTCCTGGTTCAGATCCCCTACGATCGTAACATTTATAGCTTTTAGAGTTGGAACCCCATTTTTCTGAATCATTGCACAGGACATTTTTGAAAAGTATAACCTTGAGATTACACCCCCCCTGCCCCCTTGGCTGGCACTGAACCTTGGGTGAGTCACTCTGCTTCTTCGAGCCTGATTCATTCACCTTCCCAACCTCCAAGGGTTTTTGTGAAGTTTAAACATGAGCCAGCCGTGGGCAAACTACGGCCCGCGGGCCAGATCCGGCTGTTCTATCCGGTTCTCTTGCTCTCCCCTCCGCTCCTTTACTTTGAATTTATATTAGTTCACACAAACACTCCATCCATGCTTTTGTTCCGGCCCTCCGGTCCAGTTTAAGAACCCATTGTGGCCCTCGAGTCAGAAAGTTTGCCCACCCCTGAACATGACAGTTTATGTCAAAGGCTTATGCAGCATCTGGAACATAACAGGATTCCATGGGTGCTTTAGTCCTCTCTCTTCCCTCTTGCATCAGGGAATGTTTTGAGAGGAAGAGGTTGTGTGTTATGCAGGAGAGCGAAAGGAAGTGTTTAAATGTCATGTGAGGATTGTCTTTTATTTCCTTAAGGAAATTAATGTCTAAGGTTAGTGAATTTCATCCCACTTGTTCCCTCTTTCTTTCTGTCTGTGTAGAGCCCCAGCAGCTAATCCTGGTTCTTCAAATAGAACTGTTCGTTTTCCCTCTTCCACCAATACATACCGTCTTGCTAGTTTCCTTAAGGACTTCACATTACTGAAGTTTATTTAGAACTCTAGTGTTCATTTTTGTTTCAATTGTAAGATTTCTGAGTTCTTCATTTATTTATGAATGTTTACGTTATAATTAGAAAGACTTCCTATTTAGAGTCTTTTTATTAGCATTTACAATGAACTTATTTGTTAGACCAAAGTAAAAGTTTTCTGAAATAAATGACCTCTAAATCAGTCCCTCCCACTGACTTTTTCTGTAATATGATATTATTTCTATGGGTTGCCTCCTGCACCTCTGTTACCACATTGAGAGAGATTCTCCTGTCCATTTTCCTTACAAAAGCTTAATGCCTACTTGTTCTGAAACTTACTGGGCAGATACTCAGGCCCCTTAACCAGAGATTCACCTTCAGTGGGTCTAGGGCCATGACCCAGGACTCTGCATTTTCAATAAGCAGTTCAACTAATAATGGTGCAAATGGCCGAGACAGACCTTCTGGTGTGTCTGCAGGTTTGGAAGGAAAGCATATTGCCAAGCTCACTGTACAAAACACATTTAATAATTCTGCTTTATAATTATATAGACATAATTAAATGCCTGTATTTCATCTCCTGCTTTTCTCCCTTTGCCTCTGGCCTTTGGGCAATGCTGTTCCCACCTCTCTGTCATTCACTCTCTGAACTCCCCGGAGCAGCCACTCCTGGTTGTTGCATATAAGATCTGTCTAATCTGCATCCCACCAGTTGCAAGCTGAGCTATTTGATGTGAAGCAGACTGCAATATCTTCTTAAACCAGGGCTTCTTTTGGTATTGCTTAATTCATCTTATATTCATTATTAAAGTGGGCATATCTGTCTTCAGCGTGCTCTGACTTTACTAGCATTATTATTAATATAGGCACTCATTTTTACCATCCTCATAATGCTGGTTTTCTTTGATGCATAATATAGGAAGGTGTGTGGCAATCTAACCAGGCAGGGTGGATGCATGAGCTTTTGGCCTACCCTTGTGCAGAGTGGGGGATGCAAGAATGTGGATGGAGAGTTTATATTTGGAGAATGAAGAGAGGGTTAGGAAGCAGCTATGAGCTCATGTTATAGGGGAAGTTCTAATAATGAAAACTAAAGATGAAATAGACTGGAATTAAAAATTGTGAAGGACCTGCAGGACTGGAAGAGACCTTAGCTGTCATCTCAACCAGGGCTTCCCAGCCAGTGGCTGGAGCGCACCGGTGGGCAGTGAATGGCTCGCAAGTGAGCAGGGCTTGGGATGGTGGAGTTCTGGGCCCAGCTGCTGTGAATCACTTTATCAGATTATCCCAGTATGCAGCACAGATATTATCATTTCCTACATGTGCCAAGTTTGTGAAATAATCTACCAATCCACTGGTATTAAAATTCTGTGAACCATAAAAAAAAAATCTCATCTGGAAGTCTAAAAATTTAAATATAGGAGATTTTGAGAAAGCTCGAAGACTACTGGTCTGAACCTATCAGATACTGAGTTCTGTGGAGATTGAATGTATTTAATCAGTGACCAGACCAAGATCACTGCATTTGGGTCCTGGTTCAGTGCTATTTTTTTTAATATTGTTTAGGCAAAGGTAGACGACAAAAATACAATGAATTAATGGACTGTAAGTTCATTAAAGAGCAGGAACTGTCCTATTTGGTTGTCTTCAGTGCTTACCATGTTCTGTGACTAAATAGGGGCTTAGTAGATGTTGGCTGAATGAATAAATGTGGAAGTTGGGCTGGGTGTCTTTCTCTCCTCTTCCAATAAACATTTAATTTTTATTTCTTATTAGTGATTGGAGGCAAGGAGGGCAGGGTTTTTTCTGTTGGAGTTGAGGATAGCGCAAGTTCTTATCTTGCAGGCCACATTTAAACTTCCAAGAGTCTTAGGAAGTGCAAAAAAATTTGAAAGTGGGATTTAAATAGATATTGAAAACTTCTCTCTGAATTTATAAAGTGAAAATTGCTCAATTTTTGGAATGAGTTTTGCTTGTTTTAGAGTATTTTTTTTCTTCACTGTGCACATGTGAGAAATAAAATAAGTTGGGCTTCCCAATAGCCTCCAGCATAGATTGCATTGTATTTTTGGCTTCACAGAAAGTAGAGACAATATGTAAAGTCCAGAAGAAAAAAGAAAAAGCTGGAAGCTGAACTCTAAGTGGTGTGTTATATGTGGGGGTAAATGTCTAAATCAGCTTTGCAGCAGCAAGAGAAGAGAGCTGTGTCTTACCTGTTGTGTGGCCCTTGCATTGATGTTTTATTTATTCTTAAAGCTGACAACTCAGAACTGAGACTGAGACTCCTGAATTAAGCTGATAAAGAGGTGGCTAAAATGTCCCTAAGTGGATGGTGCCTCTTAGCTTTAGGCAGAAGCAAACACAAATATTCTTTGAAGGAACACTGTTCTCCAAAGATAAATAAAACATTAGAAATAAACAACTAATTTAGGTGCCCTCTAAAGAAATTCAGATATTGGAATTATCTATAGTATATATTCTATGTAAATAATTACATAGGAAATGTTAAAACAAATAAAGGATAGAATCATAAAAATGAATAAGAAACAAACTATAAAAACTGACCAGGCAGGCCGGCTAGTGTGGCTTAGTGGTTGAGCATCGACCTATGGACCGAAGGTCAGTCACAGTTGCGGGCTGGATCCCCAGTGTGGGGCATGCAAGAGGCAGCTGATCAATGATTCTCTCTCATCACTGATGTTTCTCTTTCTCTCTCTCTCCCCCCACCCCTTCCACGCTCTCTAAAAAGCAATGGGAAAAATATTCTCGGGTGAGGATTTAAAAAAAAAGTTTCTTTATGTATGGTCACAGGACACAGTCACTATGAACAGTATTACAGTAGCTATTACCACTGATGGTGGATTTATAAAGAATGTGCAAGTGAGCAAAATTACCAGTAATGTCCCACAGTTTGGGTTTTATTTACATGTATTTTTATTTTACTTCTCAATTTTAATTTACTTCTCAGGGCAAACAAAAGGCCAGATATTACACCGGGCAGTTTGTATGTTCCAAAGCTGAATGTAGGTACACAGATATGAAGTGGTTTTTTTGAAGGTCAAGTAGCGAGTCAGTGAGCCAAGGTTTCCTGTATTTGATGGCAGCTCCCTGATAAGCAGAAATGCTCGAGCTGATTCCTCACCTAAGGCTCTACAGGGGCGGACACACAGGGGTGGCGCTTGCCTGGCAATAAGCGTAGTTGGTCTAATGTCTTCTGGGGCAGGGGCCTCCTTCTTTCCGCAGGGCATGGTAAGCGAGGTGAGACATCACCTGGGAAGCTCCAGGTTCCCCAGCGGTTGCCCTGTAGCAGGCTGTGCTGCAGAAGAGCCCCCCAAGTTCAAGGCCTAAGGGCTTTTAAAAGACCAATTCATCATGCTGTGAAGTTATTCGTCTGAGAATTACAATCCCAAAAAAGCAAAGGTTGCAATATTTGAGAATAAAGCCTGAGGATAAAATCGCAGTCACCCCCTGATTTTCAATTTAATAGCCATGAAGTTAACGAATGGTTACGTTCAAAGTATTTTGTAAGCCGTGTCGTGAATGCTAAATAGATGATTATAGTAAAATAACTATCGGATAATTTTTTTAAGTTAAAGCCATTTCATGTGAAATAACTGCCATTCTCCAGGTGACTCATCTGTTGTAAAAATAGCTGATCATCCAAATGATTCCTGGATTATTTTTGAGTGAGTTTTATATTATTGTGTATTCCACATAATCCTGGATTACAGTTTAAGTTTAGCTTAATCTGGAATATAATCTATTCTTTCAGATTTTAGTTCTGACATATATGTAGTCCAAAGATAAATCGAGGAGAAGGTGATAACTGTAACATTTCTAAAGCCAGTGTTTTAAAGTATTATGCCATCTTGTCTCCAACTGAGTATCGTTACTTTAGAAATACATCAGAATCTTTATATTGTGATCCTCAAAATCCATACACTGGGACTGCAAGGCAAGACTGCCTTGAACAAAACCCTCATTGCTCTTTAAAAGAAGACATCATTCTTATCTTAAATTTCAGTGCTAAAGTGAGGTTCTAGAATAAATATAGCTCATCCATACGACACAGCCAATTTCATTTCTCCCAGAATTGGAGTCATCCCTCTCACAAGGTCTTGCTTGCCCTTTTGGTTATGAATCCTGTAAACCCTGGCTTTAAAAAAATCTCAATTAAATGTGTACTGCTTCATGCATCCTTTAAAAGACATGATTTGGTATTTCCTGCAGATATAAACCCCTCTAAGAAATAAATGGTGTTTGCTTATTTAAAACTAGGGGCCCAGTGCACAAATTCATGCACCTTGAAAGGAACTGTGGGCCATGAGGCTGCTGTGGGCACAGGGGTGGGTCTCAGCCCATCCTCCACACCCTCGCCTGGAACCTCCCGCCGTGGCCCCTGGTCCCCTGTCTGCCAGCAGCCCCGCTCCCGCTGCTGCTCCCAAGTGCTGATGGCGCCCCCTGCTCGTACCCGCTGATGGCACGGAACGACTGGGGCCAGCCCAGCAGCATCACCCCTCAGGAGCAGGGGGAGGTGGAGAAGCCCTCAGGGGCAATCGGGGCCGGCAGCCACCACTTGCACCCGCTGATGGTGTCAAGCAATTGGCACCGGCGCTGGGTGCTGGCAGCGGGTGTGAGCGGCAGAGCTGGTGCTGGCAGCAGGTGCGAACGCCGGGCAGGACCGCGGTGCACGGCAGCAAAGAATTTTCAGTAACCACCAGAGGCGTGCCCTGATGACAGCAACTGGCGCCCTGCCTTGGTCCGGTGTCCCCACTCACCTGCTCCACCATCCCAGCATGGCCAATGCCTGCCATGTTCCTTGCATGCCCCCTGGTGGTCAGCGCACGTCATAGCGACCAGTTGTTCAGTTGTTCCGCCATTCGGTCTGATTGTGTATTAGGGTTTTATATATGTGTATATATATATAGATTTCCCCTTTAATTTTTCAAGTGTTATAGCTGCAGTTTGTAGGTCTGAGCTTGCACTTGAAATTGATTTACAAGCTCAGACTCCCTTTCCCAAGACCTTTATTTGTTGCCAGTTAGTCACATCTCACTGTGGGGGTTTTCTGAAGTAGGCCCACTGAAATGAGGGAGTTCCGAGGCCTGAGGTGCTGACTTTGTTGTTGTACAAAATGACTTCAAGTCACCTGCATGGGCCCGAGCTGGTTTGCAGTTTGCAGAATCCTTGAGGAATGTTGTACCTAATGGAGCAGAGGCCTTGCTTTGTTTCCAGTGAAAACCAGGCTGGAAATGATCATGGTAAAGCTGTGAAGTTCATCGGACTGAGTAGGGTGGATGGAGTCCTCTTTCATTCTCACATTAACGAATTTTCTGGCAGTAACTAGAGGTTATAATGAAGAAGCACTTTGAAAATCTGGCCTGCCTACTTCTGCCCAATTTGCCTTTGTGAAATTGTTTTTCATATTTGTCTGCCCAAAGTAGTTTTACTCATTTTAACCCCAAAAGGCAACATATTATACAGTTCTTTGCCTTGCCTTTTTTTCCACTGAATATATTTACATATCTGTATACAACTTACCTTATTCTTTTTTTTTAAATATACTTTTTTTTTTATTATTGATTTCAGAGAGAAAGGGAGAGGGAGAGAGAGATAGAAACATCAATGATGAGAGAGAATCATTGATTGGCTGCCTCCTGCATGCCCCACACTGGGGATCAAGCCCGCAACCCAGGCATGTGCCCTGACTGGGAATTGAACCGTGACCTCCTGGTTCATAGGTCAACGCTCAATCACTGAGCCACGCCTGCCAGGCTCATTCTTATTTATTATCACTACCTAACATTCTAGTGTAAGACGTATTGTCATTTATTTAACCAGTTCTCTAGTGTTGGGCTTCTGGGTGTTTCCAAACTTTTGTAGTCACAAGCATTGCTTCATTAATTAATTTTGTAAACATGTCATTCTGCATGCATTTAAGTTTTTCTGTAGGATAAATATTCCAACTAGAAATTCAGGGTCAATGGATATATGTGATGTAATTTTGGTAGATACTGGCCAGTTGTCTTCCAGAACATCATGGTTTTCGAACCCTCATTTCCCATTCCTCTTCAGTCAGAATGCCATGCTTCAGCTAAGCTAACTAGGAGCCCTAATTAGTGGCCCTGGAAAATATATACATTTTCACCTGTTTTCTGAATTTCTGAAAGCATTACTTCTTATTGTCTATTCTACAGCTTCACAGTTCCTTCCCAAACACAGGAAATTCCTCTTTCTTATGGGCTCACAGCTTCACAGTTTATGTTGCTTTTCTCTTCTGAATTTTTATGGTCTGTGCACACTATACTCATGTTGAAACTCCCTCTTACACTACTTACAACTTATTTGTTTCTTTGGCCAATTCAAGCATGATTATCAGCTGTCTGAGAGCTCTTTGCTTTCTTTATCTCATTTTGAATTCCTTCTTCATGCCCAGGACAATGCTTTTCACATTGTGAGATTCTTTCTTAATCTGCTGAGGAAAATGGATTTATTGTTTTGGTTAAAAAACAACAACATGCTTTTTATGAGGAAAAAAATGATACAAAACTCCTAGAAATATCACCTTCCAGAAATAACTACTCTTGACATTTTGTTACATGTTCTACCAGTTATCTCTTTATGAATACACACACACACACACACACACACACACATATTCAGAGAGTTGTGTACAGTTTTACCCATGAGCTCACTCTGTCACAGCTGTTAGGTACCTTTTTTTGACAACGTAGTTGTTTCTATACACACACACCTTAGTGCATTTTAGTCAGTGCTGAAGGGATTGACATTTGTGGTTTAGTAGTCCTGTTTTCTATCTGAGTCAGTACAGCCGTTGACACTAGTGCAGTGTCTCCTTAGGTAAGGCAAAATCTTCAACATGAAAGAGCTTGGCTACACATTGTGGGGTCTAAGTAAATACTTAAAAAGAGAAGAGAGTCTAACAGAAGTATTTTTTTCCCCTAGGCAGCTGTCAAATTCTAATAGTCAAGTTCTAATAGTCATCAAAAAGTATTGAGAAATTTTATTACATAAATAAAAGGGAAAAAATCTCAGAGATACTCCAGGAGAAAAACTTTGCATGTATTCCCGAGTGTACAAATGCATCATTGCTTACTTCCTTTTACCCTGCTGTGTGGTGACTACCTGCCTCTCTCCTCCCCCAGATGATGTTGGAAAGCGTATGTAATTTAGAATATTATAAAGGCCGGTTTCTTCCTGCCAAGGTACAGAGAAGAGCAATGTTTTTCTTTCTTGGAGAACAGTTTGCTTAGGAAAATACGTACTCTAATGAAAGGGCCTATAGCTGTGGGCTATTTTGAAACATACTTAAAAACATTTTGATGTGTTTATTTCTTTACTTCTACTCTAGTTTATCAGAGAAGATTTGAGATGGTTTACAAAGATGCAAACAATGGGCTGGGCCCTGGCCAGTGTGGCTCAGTTGGTTGGGCATCATCCCATGCCCCTAGAGGTCACTGGTTCCATTCCCGGTCAGGGCACATACCTGGGTTGCAAGCGCAGTCCTCAGTTGGGGGCGAGCAGAAGGCAGCTGATCCATGTTTTTCTCTCTCTCTCCCTCTCTCTCTCTAAAACCAACAAAAATACATTTAAAAGGGAAAAAAACAGCTAGATAAAATTTATTTGATAGATGACAAAAAGGAGGTAAAGGGAAAATAAGGATAAGAAAATAAAAGAAAGCCGAGGAGTAAAGTTAATTCACAAAACACACATGAAACATGAAATTGCTATTTTTAGAGTTCCCAAAAGGTTGAATATGGGTAATTTTCTATGGTCTAACCACAATATGAAGTCCTTTGTACTTGCTTGAGGTAAACCTCTGATTTGGTTCTGAGCCAGTGTGATGGGGTTGTAGCCCCATTACCATTATGATTAGGACACAAACCTCTGACTAAGAAGTCCATTCCTGATATTGGGGCCAAAGAGAAGATTCACCCAGAAAAGAGATGTTTAAACAGTATAAATTCATGATCACAGGAAGTCACCGCTGGGAGGGCCTCGAGGGCTGTCCTGTTCACCCTTCTTAGGACCGAGTGAGGCTTTGTAGTTGTGCAGTGCATTAGAGGGGCTCTGCACCTGACTCTGACCTGCGTCAGTTGCTTACCCTCCCCAGGCCACCGTTTCCTTGTTTACCAAATAGCGTAAGGATTGGTTCTTACCTCATAAGGTTGTCATGAAGATTAAATAAGATAATGGATAAGAAAATAAAAAAAAAGCCCAGGAGTAAAGTTAGTTAGAGGGAAATGCAAAGTGAGATTCCCTTTCTTTCATACACAGTAGCATGGCATAATCTCATAGACATGAATGGAAAAGGGTTGCTGTATTTCTTGATTCTATGTAAGATGTCCATAATGGACAAATCCATAGAGACAGAAAGTAGATTTGTTTTGCCTAGGGCCTGAGGCTAGGGGAAATGGGGAGCAATTGCTAATGGGCAGGGGGTTTCTTTTGGGGGGCGATTGATAAAATTTTTTCTAAAATTGATTATAGTGATGGTTGCACAATTATGTGAATGTCCTAAAAACCATTGTACACTTAAATAGATGAATTGTATGGTAGGTGAATTATATCTCAAGAAAGCTGTATTTATTGAAAGAAGATAGCGCATGGCAAAGTTCTTATTATAGTGTCGTCAGCAGTATACTACGTAAATGCTCAATAAATGTAGGATTTTCTGTGTGTGTTGTTTTAAACAAATGATGAAACGGAGCCAGTGTGATGGGGTTGTAGCCACTTATCATTATGATTAGGACACAAACCTCTGACTAAGAAGTCCATTCCTGATATTGGGGCCAAAGAGAAAATTCACCTAGAGCAGTGGTCGGCAAACTGCGGCTCGCGAGCCACATGCGGCTCTTTGGCCCCTTGAGTGTGGCTCTTCCACAAAATACCATGGCCTGGGCAAGTCTATTTTGAAGAAGTGGCGTTAGAAGAAGTTCAAGTTTAAAAAATTTGGCTCTCAAAAGAAATTTCAATCGTTGTACTGTTGATGTTTGGCTCTGTTGACTAATGAGTTTGCCGACCACTGCCCTAGAGAAGAGATTTTTAAACAGTATAAATTCATGATCATAGGAAGTCACCTCTGGGAGGGCTTCCAGGGGCTGTGAAATATCTTTTCCTGATGAGGTGTCTCCATTGGCCTAACCTAGACCCTAGTTCTCTTACAGACTTGAACCATCATGCCCTTCCCTGCAGGAGGGCAGCTGCCAAGGTCAGCATTCGCTTGCTTTCCCTTCCAACGTGGGTCCTCAGTTGTTTAGACTTCAGTTGGCCTTCGTTTGGTCTTGCACTTTTCCGCTGTAAAGATTTTCAAGTTTCTCAATTTGGGATGTAATATAAACCTTTACAAAGTCAGCAAAATTTTCAATTAGCCATGATAAACTGTTTGAAAAATTGATTCATGGCCCTGGCTGCTATTGACTTTCCAAAGACTGATTTGCCCATCTAAGAATTACCCAGGTACTTTGCTTTTTCCTTTTTTCTCCACACAGCCTGTCTTTGGCTATTACACTTTTAAAACTTTTCTACTTGAAATGGGTGGGGCAATCAAAAGCAATGGGACCCACATCTCTCGAGTTTTCTCAGAAGCAAATTCAGCATAACAATTTTTTTGTATGTTTATGTTATGGTATTTGAAAATACCACTTCCGTTGGCCCCTGCATCTGGGCAATGCTAATCCATTGCGACATGAAGAAATTATAAAGGTTATTATCATCCTGGTATTCTCAATCCAGTGAAACTGGCAGGGTTGTAGATCATTTGAATTATATTAGTTTGCTATAGATTGATTTTAAGGAAAACACATAGATTGCCAACAACCTGAAGTATGTATATGGTTAACTTTGTATAAAGCTTCGTGCCTTAAAGGGTATAGCTGAGGGTTTGACATATATTACAGTAAAATGGAAGCTTTCTGAAAATGAGATTTCAGGAATTCTTAGGTTTCCAGAATAGCTTTCTCTTTAGAAGTAGTTTGGGAATAAAGTAATAGGACCCCTCTTTGGAGCATGAAAGTAGCCACCAAGTAATAAACATGAATCAATACAGTTAATGAAGAGATGACCTCTTCATGATAATAGCTCCACTTTGTTTGGGTTTGTATTTTCACTCTGTAGTTGTGAAGGCACACTCTGATGTATTAGGCCATATTGACTATTATCTATTGGTAATAATCAATCCCAAAACTTAATGGTTTCCCTCAGCAGTAGTCATTTATTATTTTCTCTCATGGTTCTGGAGCATAACTGGGCTCAGCTAAGTGCATCTTGCTTGAGCTATCTCATGTAGTTGCAGCCATGAGTAACTTGTGGCTTCATTTGAGGGTAGCCCACTGACATGGCTGGAGGCAACTGAAGATGGCTCTTGTCTGGGACATCAACTGGCCTTGCCATGTGGTTTCTCTTCCTCACAGCATAGTGATTGGTTCCTTGAGCGAGCTTCCCTAGTGGACCAGGCAGAAACTCTGTGGCCTTTATGATCTCTGGAAGGCACATGGCATCCCCTCTTCTGCGGTTACAGGCTTACATAGACTCTATGATGAGTGTCAATGGCACATTGCAGAATGAGCATGTGGGATGGGAGATCCTGTGATTCTGTTGGAAAACACCACCTGTGTGATCACTTTTGGAGTAAAAGGAAATAATGCGAGAAGGAGACAAGGAGAGAAAAGAGGAAAAGTACTCCTGGGGTTGGCAGTGGAGTGGCACTAATGAGCTGCACCCAGCAAAAATAAGAGCAGGAGGAGATAACGGTGGAGACAAACATTCCAGGTGGAGGTATGGGGGAGGCAGGACAGATACTCCCCGGTGAATAGGGTGTCCCTGATACTTACTGGGCCCACGGTCACAAGAACTGTACCTGAGGGCATGTCCTTGACAGTATCTCATTGAGGAGAACAAGGTAATATTAACTAATCACACTCAGCATCTGGGATACAGTACAGCCTCTCTCTAGTTACCCTAATAAGCTGGCTGGGCAGTGGTGAGTACAATAGGTAAAGTATCAAAATCACCTTGTGATTGAAATGAATTTCTAGTCTTCCTGTAAGGCTGAGTGAAACATCCTATCTAATAAAGAGGGAATATACTAATTGACCCTCATGCCATCGCAAAAGATGGCGGCACCCACAGCCAATAAGGAGGGAATATGCTAATTTCTGCCATGCCCTCAAAGATGGCAGAGCCCACAGCCACAAGATGGCGGCACCCAGTCCCCTCAGCCCCGCCGGGGCAGCAGGCATGCGGCACGGCCAGGCCCGCCCCCAGGCGGGTCCGGCCGCTCCGTGTGTCTGCCTCCGGAGTCCCCCAGGCCCCTCAGCCGCCCCAGCTGCCCAGGGCCAGCCCGAGGCACAGGCAAGCCTCAGATGTCGGCTGCCCAGCCACCCAGGGCCAGCCCGAGGCACTGGCAAGCCTCGGATGTCGGCTGCCCAGCCTCCCAGTGCCAGCCTGAGGCACAGGCAAGCCTTGGATGTCGGCTGCCCAGCCTCCCAGCACCGGCCTGAGGCACAGGCAAGCCTCAGATGGCAGCTGCCCAGCCTCCTAGGGCCAGCCCGAGGCTTGCACTGCTGGCAATGGCAGCAGCAACAGCAAAGGTGTGATGGGGGTGTTGCCTTCCCCTGATCGCCGGGTTGCCTCCTGCCCCTGAGGGCTCCTGGACTGTGAGAGGGAGCAGGCCGGGCTGAGGGACCCCCCGTCCAGTGCATGAATTTTCATGCACTAGGCCTCTAGTATTACTATAAAATGATTGTGTAGATATTGAATGAGAAAATGGGCACTTAAAATTATCCTTCCTCACTTCTTCCTTCCCTTGTAACCAAACTTTATTTTTATTATTAAAATATGTATACTTGATAAAACAAAAAGTCAAGTACTTATTAGGTGCTTACAGTATGCTAGCACTATTCTAGTTCGGGGTGTTTGACGAAAGCAGAGGCAAATCTAGTGATCACTTACTATTGTTTTATATAATCATTTTATTTATTTTATATGAATTCTGAGAAAGGGTTAGTGTTATCTTTCTGTGAGGCATCTAATAAATCATTTAGCTTCTAAAAGACTCTATTTTTCAGATAGATTCTATCTGTAATACCCATTTGCACAGCTCTTGTAGATATTGGAGACATGTTTGTAAAATGAAAAGCAAGCAAGGAAACACTTTACATAAATACTGAATTTCATAACTTTATAGACAGTGATTCAATTAGATGCCCAAAGCAGCATCCTGGCACATATTGCTATACATTCAAGCATGTAATGATTGTATGCATTCATTCATTCCACTGATCTTGGTTGAACACCTGGCATGTGCTAGTCAGTGTACCAGGCTCTGGGATTAAGGGATGAACACGCAGGACTCGTATCTGTTCTGTGGAACCTACATGATGAGGCTTTCTCTGTGAAAAAGATCTGAAAATGCCTCAAGATTTAGTGAAAAGGTGAAATGGATACAGAAAGAAGTACAGTCACTGGTGTACATTTTCAGAAGGGGTACTTATATTTCAGATAAATGTGGTGTGGAAGGGGTTTTAAGTAGCTAAAGAGCAGTTGTCAGCAATGATGCAGTAGAACGGTGGCATTTTCAAAGAAGCCATCTCTGAGTGAAGTGTATTGCCTGGACACTTTTGTAATGCTGGAGAAAATGGTTTATTTGGTGGTACTTGTCAACTTTAATCCAGGCTGGTGTTAGAAAATCAAGTTTAGTAGGACAAGAACATGTAGTACATGTGGTAAGAAGAAAGCATGTGGTAAGAAGAAAGTATCCTAGAATAGTAAAATAACAACTTCTCTCTGCCCTGTAGTTTTGGGTACAGTTATATCTATTGCATTTTTTTGTCTATGCTCACTTGTATTTTTATGACCTATGGAAGTATAATTATTCAGGGAGTAAATATGAAAAATGTCTCATAAGGAAGTTTTTCTTTAACTCAGACATTATATCATTAATAATTTAAATCTCATTATAACCTCAGTGCCACATCCTTCTTCCTGCATGGAGACCTTGGAGAAAAATTGTGGCCCAATGCCATCTTCATTTATTCATGTATTATCAGTGTTCATAATGATGACATCAAATATCCAAAAATAGCTATATGAGGCCACATATTTCTAAGAAAATAGATGTCTGCAGTTAGGATTTCAAATCCCATGTATTTGGATGTAGTCCAGTGATTCATTTTCTGAGAGTCCTTAAACCTAAAGACATACCCAATTTTTGTTTTTTTCCAGAGTAAAATTCAATGCAAACCAGCATTTTTAGACACTTTCTAAGTTTTGGGCACTGGACTAAATGTTTCACACATTATCTCATTTGCCCGCATAATAACCTCAACAGGTAGGCATTATCAGTTTTACAGGTGAAGAACCCAAGGCTTAGGCTAAGTAATGATGTCCAGTGTGTGGTCAAGTTGGAATGCCAGATCTGTCTCATGCAAAAGCCCTTCGTTGGTAACTGCCATGTTTTCCTACAGATGGATTCTAATTTTGTCTTTGTTCTCTTTTTTATTTCCTAAATTGTCTATAATAAATGTGAATCAATTTTATATTCCAAAAATATCAACCAATCTAATTTAAAACATGCTGTGATAGTTAGATTAAAAAATATATTTTTGTGTATGGTGTGAAAATATAAAACTACATAAACCTGAACACTAGAACCATATATTTAACAATTAAATAGATACTGTCATTACTGCTTAAAACGCAGTGCAATAGACATATACTGTGACTATTAAGGTTTCTGCTTCAATTATTTTTCTTGGGAAAATAATACCTATTGATTTGAGATCTTTAGTCCCAGATTCTAAATAGATTTTTATTTCATTGTCAGCTAGAATAGGGAATTGTCTTTTGACAAGGACAAGAAAGGCATATTCTTCCTGTTTGTAGGCATGTATGTATATACAAAGGTTATAGACGACTTTTGAGGAAGTTTGGTGATTAAAGAGAAACATACTTGAGTGGCTAGAAGACTCAGTACAGGTTTCTGATGATAGTGGGGACTTGAGCATGTTTTCCCTCTTCTTTTTATCCCCCACCACCATGATTTGATTTCAGGGTTAGCTATCAGTACTGTGGGAGACAAATTAATTTAGAGGATTAAATCAGCTAAATTTAGGCTGTTCTTTAGTTCTCCCTCCCCCTCCTTCCCCTCGCTTCCACACATCTACTCCCAAGAGCTTCTTCCTTTTTGGCCTTGAGCTTGTCCCGAAGATATGTTGAAGGTTTTGCCGAAGTGGGTCTTGGGTAGGATCTGGAAGTCTGAATTTTTAACAAATGATCTAGGTAAGTTGTATGATCAGGTATATTTGAGAACTCCTAGGCTAGAGTAAAGCATGTATGAAGAAAAGCAGTCAGAGTGAGATTGTAAAGCTGGATTGGTCAGATGTGAAGAGCCTTAGAACTTTAGCTGTAGACTTGGGAGGTGGTGCTATAGGCTGTGGGGAGCCAATGACGGGCACCCTGTAAGTAGGGCAGCAAGCGCAGCAGTTGGATTGGAAGGAGGAGGCATGGGTGGGCAGAAGTTGTTAAAGACATCTGAGCTTGAGGCAACGGGAGTCTGGACTAGAACTGTGCCTCAGGTGCAGGCAGGAGGGAGCAAGAGGAAGTGCTGCTGACTTGCTGGCTTTGGAAGTGATTGGACATGGAAGACAGAGCGCAGAAAGGAGACAGAAGAAGGGTTGGAGGCTGTGTGGATAGGAGGATGGTCCTGGGGGCATTTAGGAGCGGAGATGGATGTGAGTTTGTTGGCATCTATTTGAGTTTGAAGTTGCACTGGGACTTGCATTTACGGTGTCCCGCAGGCTGAGGGAATGGGTCGCTCAGGAGAGACTGTCTCTGAAGAGAGCTGTATTTGGCCCGTTTCTCCATGGAGATGATGTGACACCATGCGATTAGATGAGATTGCTAAGGAGAACATTGCAGAGAACATAGAGATGTCCTGGGGGAACAGTTAAGGGACAGGTGGAGGATGGAGAGCTGTTGGAGGACGAGAACGTGCTGTCACAGGAACTGAGAAGGTGGAAGTGGTCAGCAGTTCTGAATTTTGTAGAGAGGGTAAGGAGAATGAGCTCTTATGAAAGGACATTGGATTTAGCTCAGTTTTAATCATAAGGGGAGAAGTTCGGCGGTAAGATTTAATGAGTAAAGAGATGATGAGGAAGTGCAAGTAGGTAATTCTTAAAAAGTTTTATGGTAAAGGGCAGAGACTTTCATAGCTTGGATGTGAGGAGGTTTTTGAGGTCAGGGGAGGCTTGTGTAAATTCAGAAGCTCGGGTAGAGGAGGAGAAAGGTGAGTGAGTGGGGTATGCGTCATGCAGGATCCTGGAGGGCGGCGGTTCACAGAGACAGTTACTCATTTGGTGCCCACCTACTCTTCATGTCCAAGTTACAGGACTGTGCTGGGGCTGCAGAGATAAGACTTGTAATTCCAGATAAGAATGAAAGTCAACAGTATGGACTTGAGCCTGGGTGACTCAGGGGTGGAGGTCCCACAGCCTTGGGGAGGACTTGTTCAGGAAACAGCAGTCGAACTTCAGGATCAATACTAGGATGACATGTGCACAGTAGAGGAGGGCGGAGTGGGGGGGTGGCGGGGGGAAGGACTTCATCATCCTGTGCAGGACCTGTGGCAGTCTTCCTTCGCCAAAGGGAAGAAGCTTACCTCAAGTGGGGGAACCAGCATGGGCAAGTACTTGGAAATGTATCGGAAGAACAATTGTTTGTATGATTGAAGTAGAAAGAAGATATTCAGAGGTGAGGCTGTAGAGCAGGGGTGGGGAACGTCTGGCCCACGGGTCATATAAGGCCCTCAGTATCTTTTGGTCTGGCCCTGCCAAGGCATTAGGGGTGAGTTAAGTAAATGTTGGACCAAATATAGCAGGCTAATTTTTAAGTTGTTAATTCTCTATGGCCCTTGACTGATGTTCTAAATATCCAAATGGCTCTTGGCAGAAAAAAGCTTCCCTACCCCTGCTATAGAGCAAAAAATGTCACATCTCTTGATGAGCAGTTGAGGTTTTTTAATTTTATTTTCATGTGTGTGTTTTTCCTGAAAGCTCTGGGGGAACTGTGATAAGGATTGGAGCAGAAATGTGCAATGATCTGTTTGCCTTTAGAAGGACTGCCCTGGCGGCAGTATGGAGGGATGGTGGTTTAGAGGGACAAGACTGGAGGCAGCAGCCAGGTTCATAGGCTGATGTTTGGTCCAGGTGAGAGGAACATCCATTGATGTGAGAGAAACATTGATTGGCTGCCTCCTGCACATGCCCCAACCGGGGATCAAACCCACAACCTTGGTATGTGCCCTGACCGGGATTTGAACCCACAACACTCTAAACAGCTGAGCCACACAGTCAGGGTGATCATGTTTTAAAATGTCCTTATCTATTAAAGATGTGTGTTTAGGTATTTACAGGCAAAATGGTATGGTGTCTAAGATTTACTTTAAGCACACTGAAGCAAGAAGAGTTTGGGTGTAAAGATGGAATCTCAATAGCACAGTGTTGGTAATTGTTGAAATGGGTGAATAAGGTTCATTCTGGTCTCACTTTATATGAATCTATGAACAGTTCCATTTAAAAAAGCTTTAAAACAAAAGTGAATGTAGTAAAATGTAGTAGCCAACAGCAGGAGGGAGTTGAAGGTCTGTTTCTCGCCTGGTTTTTGGCACTTCTGTGGATACATGTCACTCTGTCTGCACATGGGATGATCGTCCTTCTGCCTGTCTGACCCGAGAATGCAGGAATGTGGCTCCAGCAGCTAGAAGGTGTTCCTGAGATAATGACGCTGTAGCGCCCGGATTTGGGCGGGGGTCTGGGCAGTTCCTACCTCATTCTCCTCAGGCTTTGGTCTCCAGTGGAAATGACCATGCAGGGAATTCCTTATGTCCTCATCATATTTTTAAGGCTTTTGAATGAGTGAGACGTGGGATGATAAATTAGGGGAGTGATCTGTAAAGAGATGGAGGGGGAAAGAATAGAAATGTACACATAGCATGTTTCCACATGTAGACCTGGTGATGTCGTCAGGGGCTCTTACTAATTCAAACCTGTGCTGGAATCTTTCAAGCCAGAGCGAAAGTCAGTTCTGGGCGGGTGTTTTTTCTTGTCTGACTAAACTCCCACTGAAGTGTCTGCCCTTTGCAGACTGCAGGATAGTGAAAGGAGTCGGTTGCAAAGGGAAAGTGATTTCAGCGAACCCACACAGACCTGTTTGCTTCTTTGAATTATTTCCAGCCCAGTAGGATGTTAATATGTCACATCAGAGGCATACGGGCCCACCTAGTTTGATGGTCATCTTTGCTGTTATTTGGCATTTAGAATCATTTTGCCCTCCCTCTCAGGATCTTCAGATGCTTAGAAGGAGGCCCAGCGTTTTCTTGACACCAGCTGCTGCTTTGCTTGAATGGGTAGATGAGTTAAGCCCTGTAGCCTCCCTCTACTCATCTCTGCTAAGTCACCAGGTGACATGGTCCATGATGGCAAAAGGCAATGTTTTCTGAGGACATGATAAAATGCCCTTGAGTTGCAGGTTGAGATATCCTGGCCCAGAACCATCCTGTGCCTTTGTGTTTTAGCCTAGGACTACTTATTCATTCGTTTGATCAATTAGCATTCCTGTGTCTATGCGCTAGGAGTATGTTCGGGGTGCTGTTCACAGATCAAGGTTTGTTCATGGCAGCAAACTTCATTTATGTTCTGGATTTGGGGAATATGGACATGAAGATCTAAGAGAGTTTCAGGAAGTAATGGGGTCTTAACTTGCCTTTTCCCTCACCTCCTTTTAGTAACTCTATGACGATATGTCTCAGCCTCTGTTGCTCTTATCCCCAGGGAAGATGCTTTCCCAGCTTTAAATCTTCTTAATTTGTAGCAAATACCAGATTAGCAAAAATAACAGAATCCATTCTTTTGTAGACATAATTTAGAAGAACACAAACTCATCTAACTAGCTAGGATAAATGTAAAGGCAGAGCATTAACAAACATGAACTCTTACCATTACTTTTCCTATGTGTTCAAAAATTTGATGATAGTTTCATTGACTGGATCAATACCTCATTATAATGGGGTTATTTCAGAATTCATTGCATAAAAATCAAGTATTAGAAATGTTGGAAATCCTAAATTGTTATATTTATTGTATTAAAAGCTGGTGAACATGAGTTGATATTCTTGTTTTGATTCCACTGTCATGTCAAGGTTTTAGAAGGTTTTTTGCATTTGTTCTTGAAAGTTTGTTAGGCAACTCATCTTTCCATCACTCTTTCCCCTCTAGAAAAAGTAATAATCTTTGAACATGTTTTAGAAATAGGAAGTGGTTACTTTTACTTTCTGTTTTATACATTACCATGTTGTCTGAATTTTTTTAAAGAGGTATGTATGTCTTTAATTTTTAAATACTTGGGTTTTGACTGACAGCATTATACATAATTATGATAAAAATTCAAATGCTGTAAAGAGATATACTGGTGAAGAGGGAGCAGAACGGGTTCTTCCCCACTGCCAATGTTCCTTGAGCAAAACATTCTTGACCTCTCTCTGCCCAGTGACTCATCTGATTGGTGAGTTTGGAGGGGAAATCAGGTGCAAGTGGCCCAGCCCCTTCCCCTCCCTCTCTCTTGGAGCCGGTCTGCTCACAGATAGAGGGCACTCAGTCACTGGCTCTGCCTGGTGAGGGAGGAATGTGCTGGTCATCCTTGCTGGGGATCCGGTAGGTAAGTCTTGTCTAAATCCAAGGTTCAGTTCATCAGGAGAGGTTGCTGGCTCAACATTTAAGCCTCTTTCTCAAATATCACCCTATAGGGACTAATGATGACATATTGACTTTTCCATGCTTATTGGTCTTATTTCTAAATTAGTTCAGAACTAGGGAGGGGCAGAGGGGTGTTACTTATTGTAGTTCCTTAAGATGCACAATATAGTGAGAAAGAAGTCCCCCTCTCAACCCAGACACCATCACCAAGTGCTATAAATTCTTCCAGAAATGTTCTGTGCACATACAGATGTATCTAGAAATAGGTATATGTATCTCCTTCCTTTTTATGTTAAACAGCGATGAATTCTCTGTTCTCTACTAGCTTTTTCCATTTTGATGATCTATTTGGTACTTTTTACTGGCTACATACTGTTCCAGAATATGGATGCTGTACTGGTTTTATAACCGAAAGAATAAATGTGCCTCTATTTGAGCCTCACATCCTGATAAACCATGAGATGCTGGAAGGTTCTGCTGATGGCCGGCAGGCATAGCAACTGCTTTCGATGATTTCTTTTCCATAGTGAAGAGGCATGTTATGTGTGTCAAGGTGATAAGACTTGGTGCTTGATAATGGAGAGCGTGCTGCAAATCTCCTATGTAGGGACCTACTTTTTCAGAGACTCTTCAGCTGACATTTAGGAAACTATAAGCTGAGAAATAGCTAAACTGTGTCTTTAGGGCAGTTAGTAATACTTTTCATGAACAAACTCTTTGGTACTGACATCTAAAGGTGATTCTAAAATGTTTAAAAACTGAAATAAAATATTTGTATAAATGCGTATATTTTGAAAATCAGGTTTCTTAGTGAAGTTATATCATAAATATTTTCTGTATTACCGTCTGTGTAAGAGCCTGTAGAGCCTGGATGCAGTTTCCAGTCTACAAAACTCAGTGCGTTGGGGTATCTTTCATGGGTCATTGATCAGCTTGGCACCCTTCCCAGATTTCATTCCAGCCAGAACGTTTTCCCAGGGGCTGGTGTTGATTATGTTACTCAGCGTTCACAGAATGACGTTTAACCAGTAACCCCTGAACTTTATGTTGGGTGTTTCTACAAGGTAAGAATACAGTTTGTATTAAGTTTTGGCATTTCATATCACCTTAGTTATTTTGTGTCTTATTGTCCAACCCTCTTTGTGTTTTATTTGGGGACATTAACATACTACATTACCAAAGACCAGTGGCTGCGTTGTTGGCGTTGCTCTTCTGCTTGCTACTTTGCCCTCTGTCTTCCAGCACCGATAGTGTGGCCGCTGGATTTAGTGCGGGTATCTCTCAGGCCACAGCCAGAGGAACAGACCAGTAGGAGATATACAGGAAGATTGATTGCAAGGAATTGGCTTATGTGACTGTGGCGGCAGGCTGGGAAAGTCTGAAATCCATAAGGCAGGCCTTGAGGAAGGGCAGGCCAGGAACTCCAGGGCGTGGCCCGAGCTCTTGTCCGCAGGTGGAATTGCTTCTTTGTAGAAGCCTCAGCTCAGCTGTTAAGGCCTTCCCACTATTGAATCAGGCTCACGGAGATTATCAAGGATAATTTCCCTTGTTTAAAGTCAATAATGGACCGCAATCATATCAGATTCCTGTTTGGTTGAATAGCTGTGGGCTGTAGCACAGCCAAGCTGACACCTAAAACTGACCCTCGCAGTGTTTTTTCTCTGTTGCTTGGAATTCTTCTGGTTCTAGTAGTGGTCATGCTGCCTGCCTGGAGTCGTATTCAGTTGGCTGTATGCTCTTCTTTCTCTTTCCCACCCCCTCCTTTTTCTGCAATTAAGTTAACTTTTTAACTTACTGCTGTATCCAGAGCTTCCACTCTCCTTCAGTGCCAAACATTTATTTTATTTTTTTCCCCTTCGGTTTTCTGTGAAGTGTGTTTTCTCATTTGTGTTACTTGTCTAAACAGGACAGAGCATTCCCATTGTTTTCTTTATTAGCTAAAGTTACAGATCAGCTTGGCACCCTTCCCAGCAGGAGCGTTAGTTCTCAAAGACAATAGTTGCAAAATTGGATGTGGCTTTTTTGGCTCCTCGCTGTTGTCATTGTTCATTGTCACCCTAACTTGGGGAAATGCCATATTGGAGGTTTGATGGGATTAAAATGGAATAAGGAATCTAATTGCTTCTCTGTGTTTTGTGCTGCTTCTTCCAGAACATTCTCTTTCAAGACATTGTCCTTTCATGTTGGGTTTTCAAAGTTACAAAATCCCATTATCATTATCTGAAGAGCAACATTTATCAAATTTGATTCTTTTCACATTAGAAAATGTTAAAATATTATAAGGAAGTTGCTACAAGTGTGTCATTCACTGAACTAGTTCAGCGTTTTGAATTGTTATTACTGAATTATAAAAGTCTTTGTTTCTCTACATTTTTTCTGATTGCCTACAGAACATTTTAATATTCTCATTTCTTTATTCTATTCTTTTACATTTTAGAAAAAAAGAAATGCCAGATTTTGGCAGAACTAGATAAGCATTGAATTCCAAGAGGTCAAAAAATGTTAATATGAATCATGGGCTAAAAGGTCTAAGATTTAGCTGTAGCCACTTATCTGTGATTAATAGAAACAGACTTTTTCTTCTTGGTATTTTAATGAGTAATAACGGGCTGATGGAAAAAAATTTGTAAGTATAAATTAAAATCCGAGTGTTCAGAGGCCCAGAATGTCCACAGCAAACACTGACCAAGAAGCAAAGCATGGTAGAGTCTGTTATCTTTCCTGGTATCAAATATGACCTACTCATTTTCAAAGAATTATCAAATATACAAAAATGAAAATGAAATTCAATAAATCACCTTGTGACCATCTTTATCTTGACCATCTGTGTGACAAATCAACCAAAAGTCATCAGTTTGAGACACTAGTCACTCTGTGAAGTTTCTGTGGGTCAGGGTTTCAGGAGAGCCTGGCAGGCAGGTTTCTGGCCTCACACAGCTGCAGTCAGGTCGTCAGGCCTTCTCTTTGCGGGGCCAACATAGTCTGGTGCCTGACAGCATGGAGGCCTCGAAGCAATCAGACTGCTACGGGATGGCTGAAGGCATCAGTGGTAAGCATTCAGTGAGCAAGGTGGAAGTTGCATCAGCTCTTCTGTCCTGGCCCTGGTTGTCACATTGCTTAGTTCTGTTGGTTAGAGGTGAGTCACACACCCACCAAGATTTAAGGAGGGACTGCATCATTTGATAGTGGAGTGGCAAGATTTTGGAAGAACACAATTGACAGGAGATAGTGTTATGGCATCTTTGGAAAAACCATTCTGCCCTGGTGTACCATCTGGCCACAATGATTCACATTTCTCTCCTGTGCAAAGTATACTCTTATGCTACCAGAATTCTCCGGACGTCGCATTCTGTTATGGCTTCAGGCTCAGAGTCAGGGAGCTGCCATCTAAATCAGGTCTGGGTGCAAACGAGGCTCCTGAGAACCAGTTCTTTGGGTATAGCTCCTTGAGCGCTCTTCTCAGTTATCTGCTTGATTCCCAGCCAAAGCATGACGGGAGGGCAGGTACCTTAAAGGCCTGCCCCAGTGTGGGGAAATGGGAGGCACACGGGTCATGGCAGCTCTGGATTCCTGCCAGGCCCTCCTTGTCAGTTCCTGTTCTGCTGTTCTCTGTGGCTCTCACTTCTACTTTCTGGGCTCTTGGTTCTGCTCTGTAAGTCATCCTTTTTCTTAAGAAAGAGCCAGCATTTGCAGCTGAGTAGCCTTCTCATATCGCTTCCTGCCCAAAAAAGTTTGGGGATCTCAAAGCTCTTCGTTTTGTATTCTCTCTGTTTCTTTTAGTCTAACCTGGCAATAATTTCATAGTACAAATATCTGAAAACACACACAAAAAAAAACAACCCATACAACTTGTGGGTTTTCTGTGAATCTTGTTGGGTTCACGTCATTAGACAAGAGCCATAACCCCAAGGTGCTTTGTCTGCTTTGAGCTTCTTGTGAAACTGCTGAGGAACAACCCTTAAGATTCTTAGAAGCTTTATTATTTAATGTAGAGTTTCTGCAAGGTATGCTTAAGATCCTTAGAAGGCCTTGGGTCCGTTTGCAAGTGTCTAGGAGGCAGTGCCTTAAATCGTTTTGAAGTCTTAACTGTGTCATTCAGGCATGTCCCGGATTGGATTTGATCCTTTCTCTGAAGCCGGTTCTTGATTTGAGAATTGCTCGGCATCTGGAGAGGCTGGGATTGAGAAACCGTTTTATATTTAACCGTGTGTTCTTTAGCTCTCTCTCTGTTCACATTTTATCTCAGGCAGCAAGCGGAACCCAGGTGTCACTTTAAGTATTCTGCCTGGAAATCCCTTTAGCTCGGTCGTTGAGTTCATCATGTATGTTTCCATTTCCCATTATCCCGTACGTATCAGTGTTGCCAAACTGTCACTGCATAGCGGGCTACTTTTGTCTTCTAGCTAGTGTCCAATAACATTTTTCCTTTAAGCCCCCAGTGACAGCCTTCTTACAACAGCAGTCCTCTCTTGATCTCGCACTGATTTGGTGCATCGAGAACTTGGAAAGGGCTTGTCCCCCTGCGTTCACTGTCATCGTGGAGCTGTGGCACCTGTACTGGAGTCCTGCCTCCGAGGAAGCAAGTCTGACTGCCCCGGGCCTTTGTGATCGTGTTGCTGCAATGACCAGTTTGGGGGTGATTAGTTACATGTCAGCAGTAACTGGATCAGTGAGCAGTGCTGTTTTCTCTCTGGCCTTTGTTGCTCTCATGCCTCAGTACACGTCAGCTCTGTGTTCAGAACTCCAAATATGACCATTCCCCTCTGGGTTTTTCCATTGTCTGATTCTAAGCCCTCTGACTTGGTGTACAGCAGAGGCTACAAACTCACAGACGCATCATTTTTTAGGCTGTGCCGAGGAAATTTGTTTTAACTTGACATACTTTGTTAACATTTAAAAACATCAAGAGCATTCACATCAACAGCCGTCCTCCACAGAGGGACAGATGTTCTGCAGTCTCACAGCATTCCTATCTTTCTTGTAGCATTCACATTTTATTGAAATTATTCACATAAATGTCTGTTCATCTCTCTGGATTGTGAACTATGCCAAGGTGTAGGCTTTTATTTTATTCACCTTTCCCCTAGAACTTGTCACCAAGGTAGGCATTAAATAAAACTTTGTTGACTGACTGAATAAATAGATGATTGGTTCTTTAAAAAAGGCTAAGGCTAGCTTTCTCCCCCGAAGGAGTTTACAGATCCATCTGTCCTTTGTTGACTGTAATACAGAGTAGAATGATAAGGTGCAGGCAAAATACCAGTTGGGAGAATGGCAAAGGCAAAAGCCTCTTCAATGAGAAGAAAAGAGATAAATAGCCAATGTGGAAGGGCAGATCAGGCCAACATATGTATGTAATTCATATGTAAAAAGGTAGAGCTGTGAAAGCATGTAATTGGTACACAACTGGATTGTGGGTTGCATGAAGGGATTTGGTGGGGGAAAAGTCTTGAAAAGGTAATTTGGAGTGAGGGTGTGGAGAGACTTGAATATTAAGGAGTCTGGACTCATCTGTAGGCAGTAGTGAATTCCTGGTGTTGGTTTTGCGTGTGTGTGTGTGTGTGTATGTGTGTTTGAGAAAATGCTAATGGGTGACTAGAGGTGGTATGAAGGGTAACGTAGACAAGAGATCAGAGGTCCGAAGATTGTTTAGCAGTTTGTTTGAATGGGGGAGACAAGAGATCAACATTGAAGGGGACGTGACCCAGCACAAAGGAAGCGGAGGAGGTAAAACTTGCTGAATATAACAGTTAATAGATTTTGGTTGTGAGAAAGATGAAATGTATTATGATAATAGCACCTGTTATGTCTTAGTGTTTATTATGTTCCAGGCATCATGTTAAGGACTTTATATGACTGTGCCCTTTGCCAAGATGACAGGTGGGAGAATTTGGGATGATTTTTATTTTTTAACCCCAAATAGAATTTAATTTTAAGTGCTTTGTGATTGAAACAACTTATAGGAACTATGTGCCTTTTTAAGCCAGGCATAGGCAGACAATTTCTACAACCTTGTATGTGTGCATATACATGCTTAGTAGAAATAATACTTTTATGTACTTCTGGGATTAAAAGGTACAAACAACAATATCAGCTAGCCCAGTAGTTCTCCATCTTTTACATTTTACTTCTCCCAGATAGTTTATCAAATAATCAAGGTTCCAAATTGCCATGAACAAAATGAATAATTTTTCAATGACATTTATGTTTATTATCAACCTATTATCATATTAATACTTACAGGATGTTTGAGAACCCAATTTCATGCTTTAATTGCCAAGGATCTATATGTCCATTTTTCAGAAAAATGATCAGGTATAAAATATTTGATCCTGTTTGTAAAAACCTATCTTGCATTCCTAATTATAAAGGAAACTTGAAAATACTGTGATACTTTTCTTTCCAAATCTAAAGATTAGAAAAAAGTTTCCTGGTCAGTTTGAACATCTGAACACTTGGAAACATAGATGAAATAAAATACCTCCTTCTAATAATTTATTAGTACAATTTTATATATCTGTGTTAGATAACATACATAAAAACATTTTTATTTAGAAATAAATTAGTTGTTCTTTCTCACTTTGTATGAAGCAATATTATTTAGGCTCCTGACTTGCAGTATTGACATCAGTCATCATGGAGCCAATTTTTGCATCATCTTAACACAGTTTTTCAGAGGACACCCTTCTCACTTTCATCAAAAATATATAGCACTGTGTTTCTTCATGTTATTTTTACAAGAAATGTTATCCCAGGCCATATTTATCAATTTGAGTAATATTAATATAGTCCTTCCCAGTACTTATATTGGTATGTGCTTGGTACATAAAAATCAATTTAGTATGTTGCTTTTAAAGGTGAAATTTGAGAGGCTTCTATAATAAAATGGAGATGTTTGCCATTGTAAAGTAGTTATTCCCTGGAATGGCTGCTAAATTCATGTTAAATGTGTTTGTCAAATGTTATGTTTCCATGAGCTGAGTTTTACTGTCAGTGGTATATGGTGAACGTTGAAAACTGACATTCTGGCCGTGAGGGGGGTGCAGCATTTTCTCATTCCATTGTGTTAGTATTTCTACTCTGACCAACATTAAGTGACTAATGTGAAGTCAACTGTCTGACAAAAGTTTAACAATGGGCTCTCCTGAGCCCTGTGAGCCAATCCAGCATGGAGGTGTTAAGACAGACAACACAGGAGCGGTGTCAGAATGAGGCTGGGTGGAGCCTTAACACATGGGTTGGAGATGGTGAGCTAGAAATCCATCAGGCATTCATATGCAAAAGAGCATTGGAAAACAAGACTGAGAGATGAAGTTTCCAAGGTCATCAGGTCAAATGAGCGAGGAGAGGGCATGGAGAGTGTGTTCACGCGGGAGATAGTGCCTAGTGAGCTACAAGCAGCCTGTTTGTGGTCAAGACTGAGAACAAGGAACAGTAGGAGAGAGAAGTAGGAGGAGAAACATACGAACACAGGTTTGGAGAGAGCGTGAAGTAAAGGAATGGGATTCAGCTGTGTCTATAACAGCCGTGGGCAAACTACGGCCCGGGGGCCGGATCCGGCTGTTCTATCCGGTTCTCTTGCTCTCCCCTCCTCTCCTTTACTTTGAATTTATATTAGTTCACACAAACACTCCATCCATGCTTTTGTTCCGGCCCTCCGGTCCAGTTTAAGAACCCATTGTGGCCCTCGAGTCAAAAAGTTTGCCCACCCCTGGCTATAAGATAGCTTTGTGGCAACAGAGAGTAGCATTGAACAATGCAATTGTGAAGTCATTAAATCCTGGGGAATATGAGAGAGAAGTTTTGGTGGCCTGTGGGGAACAGGTAATATTTCATGTGAGAGGATGGGCTGAGGAAGTGAGGGCAGAAATAAGGGCTGCTCTTTAGAAAAACGCTGACAGGGAAATGACAGAGTGACTGCTCAAGAAGCACATCCGCTCCCCACCCCACCCCCTTCTGTGAATAGAGTATAAAAGAGAATTAAACATGGCTATGCTATGATGGATGTAGAGGAGTCAGGGCCTGGCTGTCAGTGTCTTGAAGAAATAAATGAGGAGCACAGCCAGATACATTGGTATTTAAAGGAGAAGGGATCCAGTTTCCTTACACACTGGAGGGAAACAGGCTAGGAGCTGGCAGAGCGTGAGGAAGCTTATTAGGAAGAGAAGGGGTGGGTATAAGTTGGTGCTCTCGTGTGAAGTTATTCGGAGTGATTGGGGCGGGTGAGACGGGGCTCTCCTGTGAGTAACAGAGGCAGAGGCTAGCGGTGAAGAGGTGGGGTCAGACCACTGGTCTCACTTCCTGGCACTGTCTCTCCCAGCTGTACGAGCTTTAGCCATGCCTCAGTATTCCCTCTGGAAAATAGGGTGATAGAATTATTGGCAGCACTCAGGGCTACTGAGAAGATTACATTAGCCAATATATTTCAAGTGCTCAGAGTGTGGTTAACTATTGTTCTATTGACAACTGCTGGTATTTTGGCCAGGGGAGAGGAACAGGCTAACAGTGATTGACAGTGTTGTCTAGCACAGTGTTTCTCACACCTGCACAAGGATGTGAGTCACCTGGGGATCTTGCTAAAAGGAAGTTTAGGGTGGGTGGGGTCCACGAGTCAGCATTTCTAACAAACTCCCAGCTGACGTTGTCGCTGCTGGTCCAGGGCCTACCCTTGGAGTGGCAGGGTTGCAGCAGTGCTAATGCCCCAACTAGGAGTGGCCAGTGGCCATCTGTAATGGCTCCAGGCACTAGGCTGTTCTCCATGCAGAGTGGATGTTTGAGCCAAGCCCACGGCTTTCCTCCCAGGTGTAGATTGGACAGGCCAGGGCGCAGGGGCGTGGGGCCCTAATAGGTGCAGCGTCAGGAGTCAGCTGTGAGCCCCAGACCTTGTATGACAGGGGTGAAGCCAGCAGGGGCTGATCAGAGAGGCAGACGAGGACCCAGGGCCTCGGAGCACGGTGAGGCCAGGCAGTAGGTGTGGGGTGGAGGTGCAGAGGTGGTGGTCGTGGCGGCAAGATACGGGACAGCAAAGTGTTTACTACTGGAACCTCACTGGGTCCCCTTTTGTTTTTAAAATTTTGATGATTTAGGAAACTTTGTTTGCTTGGCAGTGCCATTATAAACAGCAGTTGATTAGAGACATGTTTTGTACTTGTGGTGAGTAGAATGCCTGCTGCGAGAAAAGTTACTGGGTGCTGTTTCCTGGGTCAGTTGTGTTCAGGCTGCAGTCAGGCATGCGGTCTGTCCGTCTGTCTAACCAGTGGGGAAGTGGGGTGCAGGGTTCCCATTGCCAGGGACAGCCATTCCCTGGAGATTCCGAAGTCCCACCTCCAGGAAGCAGTGAAGGTGGCAGTGGAGCTGCTGGGGGCTGCCTCTCGGGGCGGGGGCGGGGGCGGGGGAGACATGGTGAGCATGCGTGATTGGACACATGCTACTACGTTTTGGTTGGTACGTCTGTTTTCTGTCTTTCTGGGATCAGCTTTAAACAAACAAGAAAGAAATCACATTTACCCCTTGTTTAGAGTGTATTAGAGAAACATGCTTCCATTTCTAACATTTAACACCCTGCATCTGCTCATTCTCTCACATTCTCTTTCAAATCCTGCTTCCTCTTCTGGGTCAGGGACAGGACGCTCCAGTTCAGAGGGGCACCATTGGGGAAGACCCGTCAGACCACTCCGTGACTGTTTGCCTCACCTCTGCCACTCTCCCCATTGGGCTGCTCCACCCTAGCTCTGCCTCTGACTTCTGACCCCGAGGCCACCAGCCAGCGAACTACAGGTTCCTCTGTCTGTCTCAGCCTGACTTCTTTTCTTGGGTGAATCAGGACTTCATTTCTTTAGTGGATTTTCATAAGGTGCTGTTTTGAGAAAGGGAAGAAATATTACTTTCCTTTTCAGATATGCATAGAACTGTTCAGTTGTATTTGATTCCCAGTGTTGGGAATAAATGTTACTCCACATAAGACTTTTCTAACCTCAGTATTGCCAGCTGTGACCACAGGAGTTGGTAGGTTTGTGAATATCTCTATCACAATTAAGTTTATTTCTCTGAGAGTCATTGGAATATATATATGTATACATATATATACACACACACATATATTAACTCTTTATTGTTTAAAGTATTACATGAGTGTCCGTTTTTCCCCTCATTGACCTCTCCCCTGCCACCCCCTCCCCCAAGCACAAGCCCTCACCACCCTACTGTCTGTGTCCATTGGTTTTGCTCATATGCATGCATACAAGTCCTTTGGTTGATCTCTTACTCCCTCACTCCCCACCTTCCCTCATAGGTTGTACAGTCTGTTCGATGCTTCTATGTGGATTATATTTTTAAAGTCAGAGAGATAAAAATGCATTCTACCACCTGTTTCTTGGTTTTACTAAGTAAATAATAAAGAACAATGTAAAGATAATGCAGTGTCCTGAGGGTGAAAACCTCCCTTCGCCTTATTGTAGGGATTGGGGGGAATAGCATCATTTACACATCTTATTTTAAAGTTTTTATTTTGTAGAATATTCTTCAGTTCCTAAATAATAACCCCATTTGTTAAACTATGTGCAACTTAGTGTCCTTGGTTCTAAAAGGTAGTATTTGTTTCCTGTCCTCCTTACAAATGCCCTGCAAGGATATAACTTTGTTGAATTGCTTTTGGGTCTCTTCAGTAGAGGCCAGTCCTATCTAATAAAGAGGGAATATGCTAATTGACCATCACTCCATCACAAAGATGGTTGCACCCACAGCTGAGGCCAAGTTCCCATAAGGAGCCTTAACGAGCAATCAGCAGGGACCTGAGGCTATGCCCTCCCCCACCCCCCTGGGGCTTGACAGGGGAGCTCAGGCTGCACCCCTGACCCAGCAGGGCTTGACAGGGGACCTCTAGGTGCAATTCCCCTCCTGGTGCTGGGCTAGGGGACCTCAGGCTGCTCCCCTGCCCCAGTGCCAGGCTGGGGGACCTCAGGCCGCACCCCTCCATCAGGTGGGGCTTGACAGGGGACTTCAGGCTGCACCCCCTCCCCACCAGCACCAGGCTGGGGGACCTCAGACTGCACCCCCTGCCCAGCAGGGCTTGACAGGGGACCTCAGGCCGCACCCTCCACCACAGCATCAGGCCAGGGGACCTGAGGCTGCACCCCCCTGCCTGGCTGGGCTTGACAGGGGACCTCAGGCCGTGCCCCTGACCCAGCGGGGCTTGATGGGGGACCTCAAGGTGCACCCCCAGTGCTGGGTCGGGGGAACTCAGGCCGCATCCCCGCCCAGTGGGGCTTGATGGGGGACCTGAGTCTGCACCCCCCTCCCGGTGCTGGGCCAGAGGACCTGAGGCTGCACCCCCCATCCCCCTGCCTAGCGGGGCTTGACGGGGAACCTAGGCCATGCCCCCCACCCAGTGAGGCTTGACAGGGGATCTCAGGCCGTGTCCCCCACCTGGCGGGGCTTGATGGAGGACCTCAAGGCATGCCCCCCTGCCCCGGTCTGGGCTGGAGGACCTCAGGCCATGCTCCCCATCCTGGCACCGGGCCAGGGGACCTGAGGCTATGCCCCCTGCCTGGCAGGGCTTGACAAGGGTGGGACTTGCCTGGTCTGGATCTAGCCCAATTGGGGGGGGGGGGGATCCGGCCGGGTGTGGGTCTCCTGCGATTTTGAAGTGCATGTGGGTGGGCGGGGATTTGACTCTGGGTCTCGTGGTGAGCCCCAGATTTTGATAGGAGGAAGGTTTTCATATACATTTTACTAATTTTCTTTCATCTCTGACACTTCTATTATAGGGAAAGGGCAAATAGTAATATTAAATTATTTTCTCTAATTAATCCCCTTTTAATGTGCACGAATTTCATGCACCAGGTCACTAGTGTCACATAAACACACAATGAGGCCTGGGTGTCAAATTGTGCAGCAAGTTTTTTCCCTTCCAGTAAACTAAGAGAACATTCTAATGAACAAGCTTGCATTCTTATTCTTGCTATTGTTATGCCATTATTTTATGCTACATAGACTCTTGAATGTTCTTTGTCTTAATTTCTACATTTATTTGTTCAACCAATATTTATTGTTTAAAGGTCCGAACAAACTTGTATTCTTATTCTTGTTATTATGCGGATATTTTATGCTACATAGATTTTTGAATGTTCTTTGCCTTAATTTCTACATTTATTTTTTCAACCAGTATTTATTACTTAAAGGTCCATGCCACCATTTCTTTCAGTGTTTGAGCCTAGACATTTTGCTTTATCTTTCTCTCTTCCAGCAAATAAAACCAAGAGGGAGACAGCCAGGGTTCTAAAATAACATAGAAATAAAGATGGCCGTTTTATTGTCTGTAGTTGGATCCTGCTTATAGAAAGGAAACTGACAGATCTTATGCACCGAGAGGAAAAGAAGCATAAACTAAATTTCAGGATATGAGGCTGCACTGTCTTTGAGTGTTTTCAGAAAAGAGAGATGTACTTAGTATCATCTTTTAGATGAGTACTCGAAGAATACTAATTTATTAACCATGCTTGGGTTTACAATTTCAGTAAAAGGAGCTTTATTCTGTTTCTAAAACACAATTATACTGTTTTCCTCGCTGTTCAGTTAATTTGTTTTGTGATAGGTGTGGCTTTAAATTCTTTCTTTTAAATGTAGTCATTAACAGATCTTCCTCGATATTGCACTCATGATAGTGTTGTTAAGAAAATAACTAATTTTGTTATATATGTCAACATAAAATTATTTTCTCTTCTCCTATCCATTTCTTTATAGCTTTAAAATGAACAATCTGTTCTGAAAATACTAAAGTGCATTTTAGCACTTTTTCTGCCTTACTTTGCCAGTGTCTTTATAAGCACCATTAAAATCACTATAATTAGAATAAGTCTTTGCAATGACTCAAAATGCAAGCGGAAAAAAATAACTTATGCCAAGCTCAGAAGGGGTTTCGCTAAGTGCTAAGTGTTTCGAAGGAAAGTCCGTTTAAAAAAAATTTTGGTGTGAAGAAATAGCTTTTTTTTTTTTTCTTTTTCTTTTTAAATTGAGCATGACTATTGGCAGTTATGAATAAGGACTTTTTACTTTTTACCTTTTTTTTTTCAACTTCTATGTTGGAACTCAAATCTTCTAGACAAGTGGTCAGGTTACTTTCACAGGTTCCACATGGCAATGCCTTAAAATCAGACCCAGCCCTGAGCCTGCGTTGTTTATGACCTCCCATGGATGGGACATGTGTAAATGCTTACTTTACATATAAGTTCTGTGGGTTTCCTCTCTGGATTAGTGAAGCTCACATGAGATAACTAAGTAGTTTCTATTATGGGAAAAAGCCTTTCTTCAGATTCATAGTCTTTCAATGTCTTCACAGGACATTTTTAGACAACTTCTTTTTCACAGTTATTCAATGGCATGAGAAGACTGTCTTTAGAATGGGAGTCTGAAGACTTTTTTCTTGCCTGTATTTTGTGCTTGTAGCTATGGTCTTGGGCCACTCTTCATCTGTAAAATGAGGGGTTGGACTAAACAGTCTCCAAGGTCCCTTTCCACCTGAAGTTTCTCTGAATCAGTGGATCACTGGCTGTTATGGTCACATTGTGTTCATCTGCTACATTGCTCTATTTAATAACAGCTCAGTCCATTTATTTTATATTTTAAGGCAAATGGCTTTGGTCAGAAGCTCATCATTCTCAGTCATCCTATCCTTTAAAAAGTTTTGCTTTTTCAACCACAAAGACATTTGGAAAGCATGCCCCATGGATTATATCTCTACCCTAGTTTTTTTTTTTTTTTTTTTTTTAAAGGAAATGCAGAAGACTGATTGTAATCTCTTTAGGTTATCTGGTATGGCTGATTATTATCTTGCTGCGTAATAGCAGTCTCAGAGTCTCAAAGTGTGCTACAAAGTGTGTTAAGAATAGTCTAATGCTGTTTTGTTTTGCTGAAGTAAGTTGAGCAGAATCCTGGGAAAACATGCATGAGGTCAGGTTCTGAGAAAGAGCAAGGTGGCAACAGAGGGTATTTGCTTTTCTTACTTAGGTTTTAGATCGCTGATGCCTCTAGTCTAGTAGCTTCATTAGGCTTCCTGCGTCCTGGTCTTCTCTCAGTCAGCAGTCTACTGCTTGCATGCATTCCTTAGGCAGTTTGGAAGCGCGCCATGTGGCTTTTTATGTGTAGTAATTAATAAAGTGCTAATCTAAGCAAAAGCTAAAAATGAACTTGATCCTTAATGGCCAATGCGTGTGATATTCTTCCAAAATATTTCGTTCTACACGTTTACGGTAAAGCTTTTCAAGAACACAGTATCTTCAGAAAGAGAATGAGTGTGGGGGTCTGGAGGCTGTGTATTAACTGCTGGTGATCCCTGAATTCATAACCACTTAGCTTATTTTCAGGGTAGGTGTATGCCATGTCACCCAAGTAGCAACACCAGGAAGCACTGTTCACATTGGAGTAGTGAAGAATTGTTATTTTTTTCCTATTCAGGTAAGAAGAGTTCCTGGGTCAAGTGGTCACCTTCATAAAACCGAAGACGGTGACTGGGAGTGGAGTGACGACGAGATGGATGAAAAAAGTGAAGAGGGGAAAGCAGCTTTTTCTCAAGAAAAGGTACATGGCATTGATGATGATCAGCTCACCTGTGTCAGTTTCATTTTTGTGGTATTTTTTTGTGTATATTAATAAATACATCATTGTTTTTACAGTCACGAAGAGTAAAAGAAGAAAATCCTGAGGTGAGTGGTGGTTCTTTATTGATTTTTAATTTTTTTTGCTACTTCATTCTCTGCCCTCCCCGCCCCACCCCCGAAATATCAGCTTTTGTTCCACTTGAGGAAGAGACTTCAAAATACTCTTCTCATGCAGTAGTAGAAAAAAAGAAAATGGACAGGCCTTTTCATGTCCCCGTTCTGTCTGAGTTCCTTTTGAGCTGTATAAATTGGGGCAGATCACTTTACTCTCTCAGCCTCAGTTTCCTCCTCTGTCAAATGGGGATGATCACAGTGCTTGTAAAGTTGCCCTGAAGATTACTGATGAAATCACCTGCAAGAAGCACTCTGGAGTCCTTAGCACAGACTAGTAACACAATTAATCCTAACTCTTGGTATTACTGTCAGTTAGAAAACACAGTAGGCATACAGGAAAAATGTTTTTGATTTATACTTTGAAGTAAGATATTAAGATGGTTAGCAATTCTAGGTTGAATCTGTTGGTCTTGGTTTTTAAATCTCCTGGATAACTAAGTAGGCAAGGAACACTCTTTTATCAGCTTCCCTTTGAGACTTGGTCATCTTTTGATTAACTCACTTCCTCCAGCTGGTTAATTATCCTAATACCTAATGACTAATGATGACTGTAGTTCAAAGGATGTGTGCTATTTCTCCTAGAGGAAATTTGAGCATATTTAAATGGCCCAGATATTTTACAGTCCTAGTAATTAATGTGTACCTTGGTAAATTCTCATTAAGGCAACAGAAGACTCCGGGTTATAAGTGAGTCCATCCCAACTTTTTAAAATTAGCAGACATTTTCCTTTGATTAAATGGAATAAATCCTATTCCACTTTAAGGGGCAAATAGGCAGCTGGAGCTTCTAAGAAAACAGCATCAGAGCTACAAGCCACACCTTCCCCTGTTATTGTCCCCTCCTTCTGTTTTCTTCTCATCCTCATGTCACACCGATAGGCCTTGTCAAAGGATTTTTCAGTCTGCTGGCTTCCTCTGGGTTACTCTCTTTCAGATCCTGTTTCCTCCTAGCTTATGAATTTATCTTTCCATTTTTATACATGAAATACAAGGTTTAATCAAGGAAGTTATCCCATGAGTTAGTGAAGGTGTTGATGAACTCTACAGTAGGACACATTGACCACACAGATGTGCTGGGCATTTAGGAATGATCTTAACCAGGTATCATGAATTCTGCCCTCTTCTTGACCACTTTCATATTTTATCTAGACTAAAATAGTCAAGGTTTTTCATCTATTTTTAAGATTATCTCTAACTAAAATGGCCAGTTTCACTAACAAATAGGACAAACAACGTAATTCAAATAGCACCATAGACCCAAAAAGCATTCATTATTGGTTCACTGTCGGATATCCTCATTGGATTATAGCAGGGGTGGGCAAACTTTTTGACTCGAGGGCCACAATGGGTTCTTAAACTGGACCGGAGGGCCGGAACAAAAGCATGGATGGAGTGTTTGTGTGAACTAATATAAATTCAAAGTAAAGGAGTGGAGGGAAGAGCAAGAGAATCGGATAGAACAGCCAGATCCGGCCCGCGGGCCGTAGTTTGCCCAAGGCTGGATTATAGTCACTGCATCCATCCTTACTAGGTCAGACTTGTTCCTCCTTACTAGGTCTGACTGATGTGTTATTTGGATAATAGTATCTTTTGGGCAGGAATGCTTTCTGCATAGACAGGAGAGAGTAATGTACAGCATGCTTTCCGTGATCAGGTATTACTGTCGACCTTCTTGCATGAGGTTTGAAAGTCTTAGGCACTTCACTCTATCCAGACTCATTTGATGTGCCAGAGGCATACGACTGTTCCTATACTGGTTTACAGTGAAAGAAGCATGTAGATAGGTTTCTTATTTCTGTGAAAGGATGCAGGTGTATGAATATAACACTCCCACCAAATCCTAGAAATACAACCCACCTGCTGTTGGCAACTTCTCAGGCCAGTGTTTGTGGGAGGTGGCGTTTCTGTATCTTGAGCTGTGTCAAGAGCAGCGACAATGAAGGTTCCTATGTCCTTTCAGCTTTTAATTGAAGCAGGCCCCTGGTTTGCCAACCCCAAATCACTTTTAGTGAGCAGAGCAGAAAGTATTTTATTCACCCATTACAAAGGGAATTAAACTTGTTGAATATGTAATTATTCAATGAATATGTATGTATACAGTATATGTATGTATATACATACATACACACACACTCATGCCCATTGTTGTAGTAGGTGTTGGGGAAACACCAGGTAGAAAAACAGAGTGCAATTCCTGTCCTGTGGAGCCAACATTCTAATGGGAATAAATGGTAATAATAACCTTCATAAATACATAAATTATGTGGTTTCTTTCCATGAAATAGGAATAAGGGGGGGAGGGAATAGAAAGAGTGGAGGTACAGGTAGTGTGGTAGAGGGTTGTAATTTTAAGTGGGTTGGTCAAGGTAGGCCTCCTGGAGAAGGGACACAGAGTAAAGCCGTGTGAAAGCTTTGAAAGGCTTCAGTACAATGAAGCTACAAAAAGGCCACTTTTTTCTCGCTCCTCTTGCCCCTGTGACTGTCACTTCTTTCCACAGAGGTTATCAGTTTGCAGTGTTTTCTTCCAGACTTTTTTCTGCTCATTCACATGCAAATATGTACATAAAGAAATCCAGCATAGCCGGGACCGGTTTGGCTCAGTGGATAGAGCGTCGGCCTGCGGACTGAAGGGTCCCGGGTTCGATTCCGGTCGGGGGCATGTACCTTGGTTGCGGGCACATCCCCAGTGGGAGGTGTGCAGGAGGCAGCTGATCGATGTTTCTCTCTCATCGATGTTTCTAACTCTCTATCCCTCTCCCTTCCTCTCTGTAAAATATCAATAAAATATATATATATAAAAAAAAAAAAAAAAAAAAAAAAAAGAAATCCAGCATATTATTTTAAAAACATGGATGGGATTGTAAAAACTTAAAAAAAAAAATGTTTAACTTGCCTTATGCCTTTACATTTTCGGCATTAGTTGCTGAAGATCTACTCTTTATTTTTAACTATAATATATAATATGAATGGATTGAAATGGTTTGTTTACCCATTTCCTTCTTGGTGAGTGAGCATTTAAGCTGCTATTACAAACTGCTTTCCATTGCCATTTTTGTGTATGTTTTTTGAGGGGCACATATGCCAGTCAAGGTATGTAGAATTGTGCTTCCTTTGTTGAAAGTGTCTGCAGATTTTGAATTCTTTATAGTTGCTATCAAATATAAAAATATTTAAGTTTAAACATATTACAATTTTATTTATCCATTATCTATATATATATAAAAGCCTAAGCAACCATCGCAACCGAACAGACGACCGAACAGGCTACGTGGGGTGACCAGGCCAGCAGGGGGTCAGTGAGGGGCGACCAAACGACTGAGTAGCAGGCTACGTGGGGTGACCAGGCCGGCGGGGGGGGGGGGCAGTAAGGGGTGACCAGGCCAGTGGGGGGGGGCAGTTAGGGGTGACCAGGCCGGCGGGAGGGGGGCAGTTGGGGGTGACTAGGCTGGCGGGGGGGGCAATTAGGGGTGATCAGGCAGGCAGGCAGGTGAGCAGTTAGGAGCTAGTGGTCCCAGATTAGAGAGGGTGCAGGCTGGGCTGAGGGGACCCTCCCCCCATGCATGAATTTCATGCACCAGGCCTCTAGTATCTCAATAAAACGGGAGGTGCGGAGGAGAAGATGTAGCAATGTATATAGTCACTGAATTGTACCTTAATCCTTTAAATATCTTTAAGAGGGGGGAATGCTTATCTGTGCCAAATGGTACATTTAAATGCCATATTGTTTACATTTTAATAAGCTTTTCAATAGTGTTTGTCACTTAAATTGCAGTTTAATGTTTTACTTGCCTATAAGCCACTAATGGGCTGGGATGTCTTGGGGTTTTTTGTTTTTTTTTCATATTTATACTAGAGGCCCAGTGCACAGATTCGTGCACCGATGGGGTCCCTCGGCCTGGCTTGCGCTTCTCGCAATTTAGGACCTCTCGGGGGATGTTGGATTGCCAGTTTCGGCCTGATCCCCGCATGCCAGGCCAAGGGACCCCACCAGTGCATGAATCCATGCACCAGGCCTCTAGTATGCATATAAGATCTTTGGTTAATCTCTTCCCGCCCTCTCCCTTTCCCCTTCCCCCCTTCCTTTTGAGATTCATCAGTCTGTTCCATCTTTCCATGCCTGTGCGTTGAACATCTGCCCCCCTGGTGGTCAGTGCGCATCATAGCGAACGGTTGAACAGTCGAATGGTCGCTTAGGCTTATATATATCCTATCTAATAAAAGAGAAACATGCAAATTGACCGTACCTCCGCTATGCCCACCAGCCAATCAGAGCGAGTATGCAAATTAACCCAACCAAGATGGCGGCAGCCACAGAGCTAGAGAGAGCAGGAGGCTTGGGTTGCCCCCGGCCAGCTTCCCTCCCACCCTGGCCTGCCCTGGCCTCGCTCAAGGCTATAAAGTTTCAATTATAGAAGATAAATCAGGGGTCCTCAAACTTTTTAAACAGGGGGCCAGTTCACTGTCCCTCAGACCGTTGGAGGGCCGGACTATAGTTTAAAAAAAAAAAACTATGAATAAATTCCTATGTGCACTACGGGCCCGGGACGAGTCGGCTGCTAAGCAGGACAGGCAGTGGCACCCAGCGGGCCATAGTTTGAGGACCCCTGAGATAAATAAATCCCAGATACCTGTTTCCAGCCGGCCCTGGCCTCCACTCAAGGAGGCGCTGGAAAAAAAAAGAAAAAAAAGAGGGGCTGGGAGCTTGGGTCGCCAGGGGCCGTGCCAGCCTGCAAACAGCCATCAGCCCCTCATCCAGGCTGGCCACACCCCCATGGGGTGAGGGTCCCCACTGGGGGGCTTGGCCAGCCTGCAAACAGCCATCAGCCCCTCACCCAGGCTGGCCAGGCACCTCGTGGGGACCCCCACCCTGAAGGGGCTGTGGCCAGCCTGAAAACAGCCCTCAGCCCCTCACTCAGGCTGGTCACACCCTCATGGGGTGAGGGTCCCTGCTGGGAGGCTTGGCCAGCCTGCAAACAGCCATCAGCCCCTCACTCAGGCTGGCCAGGCACCACAGCAGGACCCCCCGACCCTGAAGGGGGTGTGGCCAGCCTGAAAACAGCCATCAGCCCCTCACCCAGGCTGGTCAGGCACCACAGCGGGACCTCCACCCTGATCCAGGACACCTTTCAGGGCACACCAGCCGGCCCCCACCCATGCACCAGGCCTCTATACTAATAAAAGGTTAATATGCTAATTAGACTGGGAGACCTTCCAGGAGACGTTATGGACGTTCTTCTGGACAAAGCCATGGTGGCATGGCCGAGGTAGAGGCGATTAGAGGCCAAGAGCGGAGGGCAGTTGTGGGTGATCAGGCCAGAATGGGATGGCAGTTGTCGGTCATCAGGCTGGTGGGGGACGGGGCCATTGGGGGTAAGCAGACCAGCAGGGGGGCAGTTGGGGGCGAGCAGGCCATGAGTGGGGGTCAGTTGGAGGTGATTAGGACAGCAGGGAGGGGCAGTTTGGAGTGAGCAGGCCAGTAGGGGCGCAGTTGAGGGTGAGCAGGCCAGCAGGGTGGGCAGTTGGGTGTGAGCAGGCCAGCAGGGGAGGCAGTTGGGGGTGAGCATACTGGCACAGGGGGCAGTTGGGGGTGATCAGGCTGACAGGGGTCATTTGGGGGTGAGCAGGCCGGCAGGCAGAGTGGTTAGGGGCAATCAGGCAGGCAGGTGAGCGGTTAGGAGCCAGCAGTCCCGGATTGCGAGAGGGATGTCCAACTGCTGGTTTAGGCCCGATACCTGTAAACTGGCAGTAGGACATCCTTCGAGGGGTCCCAGATTGGAGAGGGTGCAGGCTGGGCTGAGGAACCGCCCCCCTGCATGAATTTTGTGCACCGGGCCACTAGTGTGTGTGTGTGTATGTGTGTGTGTGTGTGTATTCCCTTAGTACCTACTAGATACTGTATATGTGTTTACTGGAGACATCAGTACCCACACAATGAAATATAGACATTGACAAGTGTATGAATAGGCCTATTGTATTTATTAGTAGGTCAGAAATGGAGGGAAAGATCAGAAGATGTTATGTAATCGAGGTGACATGCAGAAAAAGTCACCAGGTTCAAATAGAGTAAGAGGCCACACTAAAGGAGGGATATTTTAGAAATGCCAACTTGGGAGGGGCTGTTTGGCTTCCTGGAAAGTATCAGGCAGGGGAATATCCAGGTAATACAGTATTAGTCGGAGAGGATTGGAAAGGTTGGGGTGGGGTGTCTGTCAGAGGGACACTGGGTAGTACCTGGTACTGGGTCATATTTGGATCCCTTCCTCCAAGAGAATTTCCAGTATAAACTGTAAAGTTCTAGTGTTACACTGCTTACCTTGAGATTCGTAGCCAAACCCATTGAAAAATTGGTTCTGTGTTTTCATGCGATTTTTTAGAAATAGCTTTACAAAGAAGGCCATCCACTAGTAATTCATAGTTTGCAGCAAGTAGATAATTCATAAATTCATATGCATTTCATTTATCTTATTCCACGTGAATGGTGGAAGCCAGTGGAGACTACAGATTAGTAATGTAACAGTAATATTAAAGTTAGTTAATTGAACAATATCAATATGTGCCTGATTTTTACATGGAGCTGTATTAGGCCTTGTGAGAATTATACAAAAGAAGAGAGCTTGCTCTAGAAACTTCTTATCTCTTTGAGGGGTAGGGCGGGAGTATTAGCTTTCTTAGGTAGGGTTTTCTAGCTTAAAAAGCATCATAGCTTATATAAAATGTTTCAACTATTGTCCCATGATTGATCTTTTTGACCAATGATTTTGGAATCCCCCCTTTTTTTTGGGGGGGGGTCAGACTCTGTAATAATTAGTACGTAACTGTTTTATGATTTTGGGGGGGAGTCAGTTTTGCTTTATATCTGAATTTTCCATATAAAAGTGAAATTGACTTTATCTTTAAATTCACAGTTTCTTTTGGTTTCATTTAATTGAGGAGGACATTTGCAAGGCTTCCATTACAGAAGCATGCTTTTTATAGCAGCCCCTCCATTAGGTGGATGAAAAACAATGGTTCCCAACCCTGGCTCCATGACAGAAAAACTGAAAGCTTTAAAATTGTGGATGCCTAGGCCCAGCCCTAAGATTATGATTTGATAGTTTAGGGTGATGTACAGGTAACTCTGATTTTTTAAAAGCTGTTCACATGATTCTGCTATGTAGCTGGGATCAAGGACCACTGACTAGGAAAAAATGCGCCAATCTCTGTTAATCCAAAAGTCCAGATTGGAATTTAGGAATTGTGTGCTCAAAATTCCTGAAGATCTGTTTTAAAACTGTCTATCCGAAATCTCAACAAAAAGGAAAAGAAAAAAAAAGATGTTTCAGAAATCCCTTGGAAAAGTTGTCCTTATTTAATCAAGTGTAATGAAGCCAGGTGGGAAGGTTTGTTGATTGAAACCTGTAGGGCCCACAAGAGTTATATATTTATGTATGTGTGTGTGTGTGTGTGTATACATACATATATACATATATATGTGTGTGTATATATATGTGTGTGTATATATATGTGTGTGTGTATATATATATGTGTGGTGTATGTGTGTGTGTATGTGTGTATATATATATATATATATGTGTGTGTATATATATATATATATATATATATATATATATATATATGGGCCTTAACAACAGAAATTTATTTTCTCACAATTCTGGAGGCTAGAAGTCCAAGATCAAGGTGTGTTGGCTGGTATGGTTTCTTCTGAGGCCTCTGCTTGGTTTGCAGATAGCTGTCTTCTGTGTGTGTCCTCACAAGGTATTTCCTTTGTGAGTGCTAAAAATAAAAGGACCTTTAGGGTGGGCCTTAATCAAATCTGAATGGTGGCCTTATAAGAAGAGGAAATTTGGACACACGAGACACCAGTGCTATGTGTGCACAAGAGGCATATTGGCCCAGCCAGTGCGGCTCAGTGGTTGAGCATCGACCTATGAACCAGGAGGTCACAGTTCGATTCCCAGTCAGGGTCCATGCTGGGTTGCTGGCTCGATCCCCAGTGGGGGCCATGAAGGCGGCAGCTGATCAGTGATTTTCATCACTGATGTTTCTATCTGTCCCTCTCCCTTCTTTTCTCTGAAATCAATAAAAACATTTTTTTAAAAGAGGCATATTGAAGAATTTTGTTATAGTCTAGGCTACGTTAATTGTGCAAATGTTCTATTTCCCAACTCTGACATTTTTTTCCTGAGGAGAAAATACATTTGGTGTGGATTTAGGTTGAGTTAATTTTACTAGAGATTAGTCACAATGTGAAAGCTAAATTTATTGTGTATATTACTCCATTGAGCGACATGCCTGATGATTACTAAAACTGCCTTTTAGCTTTAAATTTTTTTTTTCTGATGACATCATGTTTTCCAAGTGCCTATTAGCTCTCATACATGTTTTTACATAAATCTCCATTTGTAGATGGAGGGAAAGATTTGATGTTTCCCTCCAAATTTATTATACTTAGCCTTTGAAATCACAGACAGTTTTATCTAGATACGTTTATCATACCACGTTTTTTAAAGGCCTTCTTATTGCAGGTAACTGACTTTACAACTAGTGAGAAAACTTAGATTTGTGACCAGAAAACTTCTATATTTCTGAAAATCATTTTCATTTGGAAAAATTCATTTTTTAAAATATGTATATTTTATTTATTTCAGAGAGGAAGGGAGATAGAGAGATAGGAACATCAATAATGAGAGAGAATCATCGATTGGCTGCTTCCTGCATGCCCCCCACTGGGGGGCGGAGATCGAGCCTGGCAACCCCGGCATGTACCCTGGCCAGAATCTAACCCTGGGACCCTTTAGTCTGCAGGCTGGTGCTCTATCCACTGAGCCAAACTGGCTAGGGCTGGAATAATTTTAGATTTATGGGAAATTTGCAAAGGTCTGCGTAGTCCAGAGTTTTCAATCCACTCTCCTCACCCAGGTTCCTCCGCTGCATTAATTTCTCATGTGACCCTGGTCTGCTTGTGGCAACTGAGAAGCCAACAGTGCTGCATTACCATCAGTTACCCACAGACCATTCCTAGTTCACTCATTTGTCCACTATGTCCTTTTCTCTGCTCCAGGATCAACTCCAGAAGAAACAGATTGCAGTCAGCCATAGTCATTTTAAAATAGAAACCAGAAAACAGTAGGCGGAGCTCTCTGAAAAATTGGAAAGCAGACCTTGTCCCTTTCTTCTCTTCATTCCAGGACCTCTTTTCCTCTTTTCATCCAGTCCGGAGGCCTGCTTCCAGGGCGGTGTCCAATATTAATCTATTATTCTCCCTCCCTCCCTATCGAAATACCATTCTCTCAAATGTGCTTCTTATAAGCAAATTGTTTAACAGCAAAAGAATTCCAATAGACAAATTCATTTATATATTATTGATGAATGGCAGCTGCTTAACATGTTAATTTTCTTGTACATGTAAAAAATGTGTGCCCAAAAGGCATGCCCTATAACAGACAGAATGGAGTTTATAATGGTGACGTTTGGGGGCCTGTAGGTGGTTGCTAAGGAAGACGTTTGTATGGGGAACCCCCCCTCTCGCACCACTCCTGGGCGGTTCTGTGCATTTTCAGTAGGGGTCAGAGCGGTCACCCGCATTGCTTACGAGCCAGGGAGAGCCTCAGTCTGGCCCCTTCGTTACATGTGTGGTTACATCTGCACAGGGAGTGAGTGTACAGAGTGCATGCAGCTCCAGCCCTCAGGAATAAGAGGGCTTCTCAGGGGAAAGAGAAGTTGTCACCTCTAGTAAATGCCACTAAGGTTTTCCAGATTACAGTGGTTCTCTGACTAAAGGCGGGAGATTCTGGAAGCACTGATGTGCCTTTTGGTTGTACCTCAA